>NW_015388959.1:127772-135836 GCF_001527695.2 Protobothrops mucrosquamatus
CCATGGAGCGCTTTAAAGGTGGTAACTAACACCTTAAAGCGCACCCGGAAGACCACTGGTAACCAGTGCAGCTCGCGCAGCAGCGGTGTTACATGGGAGCGACGAGTCCCTCCCAACACCGCCCGCGCGGCCGCATTCTGGACCAGTTGGAGTCTCCGGGTGCTCCTCAAAGGGAGCCCCATGTAGAGAGCGTTACAGTGTTAATGTTAATTAACTGTTAACTGTTAATTAACTGTTAACTGTTAATGTTAACAAAATTTAACTTTAACTTAAAAATGAACATTTTTTAGGTTCTACATCTTGATCTTATCAATCGGGTGAGGCATAAAACAAGAGTGGAGAACCTGTAGCTTTCCAGATGTTCCTAGCTGTGGTGAGGAATGGTAGGATTGTAGTTACAGCAACATCTGGAGGGCCCCAGGCTCCCAATATCTGGGCAGAGCATGTCAGTTTGCAATAATGATAGCATTGTTTGAATCATAGAGGTGGCAATGGGAAAATCTATAGAAGCACAGGGCGGTGCAAAACCTATGAAAAAAAATGCTTCCCAAGCAGAAAGTGCCTTTCTTCAAAACAATAAAGCAAATATACTTTTCTCCTGCCTTGCACAACTTTCCTCAAACGTCTTTGTGCCTATCACTTCTTTTCATGGATAGGAGGGGGGGGGATAAAGCTATTCATAACTTGAATTGTTTATTTGCTTACTGTCCATGACAATTAACTGCCTGCAATTTCCCATCTCATTGGCTTTAGTCTATCGTTGAGTCATTGTGTGTAAAGTCAAGAATGATAAACAGAAAAATAGGATTGTATTCTAACTTTCCGTGTTCTATTTGTAATCTGATTCCTTCCTTCCTTCCTTCCTTCCTTCCTTCCTTCCTTCCTTCCTTCCTTCCATCCTTCTTTCTTTCTTTCTCTTTCTTTCTTTCTTTCTTTCCTTCCTTCCTTCCTTCCTTCCTTCCTTCCTTCCTTCCTTCCTTCCTTCCTTCCTTCCTTCCTTCCTTCCTTCTCGTCTTTCCTTCCTCCCTCCCTCCTCCCTCTCTCTCCAACCAAACTGATACACCTTTGTCATTTCTGAAAAGCACCATCAATTTTATAATTCAGTTAAAATATTATGGGTCAGTGCGATCCATTTCTTGATAGTTTGCGCAAACTATATAAAATATACTCAATATCATATTAAATTGAAGTTAAGACTGATTTCAAATATTGTTTGAAATGTTATAATCCATATATTTTAGAAACTCAAGGAATTTGACCCTTAATATTCTAAGTCTGCATTTAATTGCATGTAGTAACAGTAACAGGGTTTAAAACCCTCCTCATTCCAAACAGTTTTTATCCTAAGTATATTACACAGATGTAAGTTTGTTCAGATGACAGCGAACTATTTTACAAGAGTTTACTTTTTTTAAAAAAAAAACCTGGCTTGCTAGCTATGATTCTAAGCAAAGTATCAATTTTCCTGTCTCAGGAATCGTAGGGGTGAGACGGAGAAATGATTCTTTGCCATAAATTTATTCTCAGCTCAGTCATTACAATAAATAACACATTACAATGGGCATGTAACATAAACTATCAGCTCATACGTTTCATCTCAAGACTTTCTTCCAAGTTTATAAATCTAAAACTACATTGTTAAACTTAGAATCTTTAAGCTCTTTAGTTTCAGAGGCATTTGGAGAATTAAGGTAGTTTTGTAGGCCATCCTATCAAATAACATTTTCCTACTTGGAATAGTAGGAAATATATAGCGCATAATATATTTACCATCGGGTGTGGTAACCACATTCTCAAATTGGTAAAATCACTTGAGTTATAAAGCTGATCTTGCTTTTAGCTCTGTTAATCAAGGGCAAAACCCTGTCCTTTTAAATCTATGTTATTGTGGCATATGATAAAAAGGGCAGGGTTTCAACTGCCTGACCACCCCCACCATTTTCAATTGATTGATCCCACCCACTTCTCTGCCATTACAGACAACATATATAGTTTAAATTTGTCCCAAAGGTGCTTTTTCAAAAGGCAAAATGGACTTCCTTGGGTTTTTTTTTTTCTCCTTGAAAACATTTGCTTCTCCTTGAAAATATTCTGAAGCTGCAGAACTGAAGCTTGGATGAGAAGTGAAACGTTTCCAAGGAAGGGGGAAAAAAACCCAAGAAAGTGTTAATTGTCTTTTAAAAAAGCACTTTTGGGACAACCATGACCTAAATCAGTGGTTCTCAACCTTTTTAATGCCGTGACCCCAACCGGTCATAAGTCAAGGACTAAACCGGTCATAAGTCGAGGACTAAACCGGTCGTAAGTCAAGGACTACCCAACCGGTCGTAAGTCGAGGACTTTCCCTGCCCGGGAGCACCGCGCATGCGTGGTTCCGCCCCCTGCACCGGCCGAGGCGTAGCTGGCAAGCGGCAGAGACGGAGCAGGCCAACCACCAGCTGGCTCAGCCCAAGGGAGGTAAGGCACCCGCCGGAAAAGGGGAAAAAAATGGCGGACAAAAAAATGGCGGGCAAAAAAAATGGCGGACAACCTTGCTTGGCGACCCCCATGAAATGGTCGATCGACCCCAAATGGGGTCCTGACCCACAGGTTGAGAACCACTGACCTAAATGATTGAGAATCTCCATAGACATATCTTAAATTTGGTATGTGTGTGTGCGTGCATGCTTTGGTGTAAAAGGAACGCCATGTGAGAAGCAACATCAGAATGTACAGTATATGGAGCAAGCAACTTCATGGTCTTAAAAGCAACAGTTTTCCAGTCGACTTGCATGCTGTGGAAAGTAGATATGAAAAGGATCACTTAGGCATGGATTCCATCCTCTTGTTCAGGGTAGGAATCCAAATTAATCACTATCTGGCCTCCACTTGAACACTTTTAGCAAAGGTGTTGCTAAAAGTTATCTTCACTGTTGTCTTCACAGTCATATCCCTAACACTGTTACGAAGTGCCCTACTGTAGCTTTTCTGGGATTAAGTTTTGAAGTTTGAAGAATAAGCAAAGGGAATTCCACATCTGTTATTTATCAGAAAGATGACAAGATGGATTGACTCCCTAAACTGCTTTCCAATTAATATCCTTTTTTTTTTTTTGCACACATGCTTATACAACAAACCCTGAGAAGCAGGACTACATAGTGTACGCAAAGTTGAGAATGAAGTGTGTGTGTGTTCCTGTGTGTTGGGCATAGCAGAAGCAATCCACGAATGACTCAGCTGCAGCAATTTCACACTAACTTTATTCAATCAAGAACATCTACAAGTTGCTCCAAAAGTATAACATTTGGTTTAAAGCATAAATGTGAATCTTCTTGCAAATACTACAGAAATCTTACATAGAAAGTGTCAGGTGCAAAAGATCAGGACCACACATGAAGTTCCAATTAAACTGATTCATTACTAATCAGTAGTAATTAATAATTTATTAGTAATAAATCATGGATATGCACAAGAATCTACTCAACTAACAGCACTATCTTAGTGTTAAATAAGGGTCAACAGAATTCAAAGGAAGGTTGAACTTAATTCGCTTGTGGCTACATAAGGATTCTAGGCTGATTCCTCTTTTGACTCCACCTCTAGTTTCTGCCACTCCTTCTCCTACAAACAGCCATATAAATATGGGTAATACTCTTTAGCCATAGGAGCTTAGATTAAAAGGTTTCCAAAAATTCTACAACAATCATCCATTTTATTAGTCCAAATCATTTATTGGAATTCTCCACCATTACTTATTTTTATTATTTTTAAGCAAAAGGAAACAGATGACGATGAGTTTAGTTGTTTAGCTTTATATAGTACTATATGTATATGAGAATTAATACAACCTTCATATATATGATATGGCTAGTTTTTTTGTTCAATATTTTATTAATTTTTTATAGTCACAAATTCTTAATATTTTATCAGCAACATATTGTCTGGGTTCCAATGTTTAACTTACTAATACATGTTAAACTCCTTTCTCTCTACCTCGTTTTTCTAGCCATTGATAAAATGTTCTAAACTATTCTGAATCTTCTTTCTCTTTCATTTTCAGTGTCAGTCTGTCCATTTCTGCACAATCTAAAATTTTCTTAATTAGCTCTTCCTCTGCTGGTAATTCTTCATTTTTCCAGTGTTGAGCAAATACAAGTCTCACTGCAGTTAATATATGTAACATTAAATATACTCATTCCTTTTTATAATTTCTTACAATTATACCTAACAAAAATAATTCTGGCTTAAAATCTTATGTGTTTTTAAGTCATTTTCTCTAACCATATATGCATTCTTGACCAAAATCTTTTGGCTTTGGGGCATGTCCACCAAAGATGATAGTTTGTACCTGGTTTTTGCCTACATTTCCAACAATTGCTAGAGATATTTTTAAACATTTTTGCTAACCTCACAGGTGTTAAGTGCCATCTGTAGAACATTTTGTGTAGGTTTTCTTTGTAAGTCACCACCTTTGTTATTTCAGAATTTCTTTCCCAAAGGCTTTGCCAGTTTTTTAACTCTATGTTATATGTCTGGTTCTTTTAAACTGTTATAATGAGGAAAAAAGTAATATAAGTACTTTCATGTCTTTTAGGGCCTAACAGGCAAAGATGGACCAACTGGACCTCCAGGTTCCTCAGGACCAGTGGTAAACACAATCATATTATTCCATTGTTAAAAAATGGTTTAAAAACATTGAATCAGAGAAGGGGGAATAAGGAATATGTGTTAACTTCGTTTTCATTGCTAAATAACAAAGTTAATTCATTAACTCTGGATTTCCCAACACAATGGCTGAGAATGCTCATGTGCCCACAAATAATATGCCTCTTAAATAGATTATACTTAAAAATATCTAATTAATAATATAGAAAATTATCTGTGAAATAAAGTGTATGCCTTTGGCATTATTTTATTTCCAAAAATGCTTCTGGATCTCAAATGAGATTTGAGGTCTTTTTTTAGAAAATTGAAATGATGGATTCATCAGAATCTTTATGTCTTTAAAAGATCATGAATCTCTGAACTAATTTCAATCATAACATGCAATAGCTGAAACCCTGAGTCAGTTCCAAAGCTTAGGGAATTATTCCAAGGGTTAGTAGTCTCAGCTTTGGCATAAAATGATCCACCTAATGATCAGTGATGTAATGACTCAGGGTTTCATTTCTGTTGTTTTTTTCCATGGAACTTCCATTTCAAGACAATTAATCCAACTTGGGAAAGAAACCTCAGGGCCAAAACCCTGGAATAATTCGACAAGCTAGCAAATCTTTTTTAAAAGATGCCTTGTTTCTATCTAGTTAACATAGCCAATTTCACCCATTTTGCTTTGCCTGGATTATTGTAATCATAATTCAAACTGTAAGAAAGGAAAATCAAGGGAATATATTTGCAAAAAGTCAAAACAGTCCAGATCAGTCTTAAGTATTATTCTCCAAAGCACCTGAGGGCAGGACAAGAAGTAATGGGTAGAAGCTACTTAAAGAGAGATTCAACCTGGAAAAAAAAAGGAATTTCCTGACAGTAAGAGCAGATAATCAGTGGAACAGCTTGCTTCCTGGAGTTGTGGGTGCTCTGTCACTACAGGTCTTCAAAAATATGTATAGGGTGTCCTGCCTTGGCCAAGAGGTTGAACTGGAAGACCTCCAAGGTCCCTTACAGCATATGATTCTACATATTTTACTTGGGAGATGACAAGGCTAATTGTCTAAGACAAACTATGAATTACTGTGAAATGTAAACATAGCCAGTGGCTCTGCAGTTCTAATCAGGAGGGGGCAGAACAAAGGGATGTGATTGTGAAAAATGAAAGAAAATCTGGGAAATTCCTGAATGAATCTCATTGAATGGACAATGCAGAAGTTGTCATCTGAGAAGTAAATAGTCATGGATATGCAAAAGGAGAGGTTTCATTATGGATGATAGATGGAAAATCTTCCACACTGGGACAAATAGGTCTGTGGACCAACCAATTTATTGATGCTTTTGTGGAAAAGCTGGCTGAGCAATAACTTGGTTGGTGGATGAGACTTTATCTGGGCTTCTACAGGAAATGATTTGCATTTGATTTTCCAGTGAAGGAAGTGCAAAGTTAACCTCACCAGGACTCATCTGCTGTCTTTCTGATTCTTGGGCCAAGGTGTTGGAGAATGTCAGCAAAGTTTCAAAGCACAATTATATATAAACAGGGAGTCAGGACGTCTGAACTTCTATTATTGTTTTCTCTATGCAGGGAATACCTGGTGCCCCAGGTGTCCCAGGAATTATGGGTAATGTTGGCCCACAAGGAGATGCTGGACCACCTGTAAGTAAAAGTCCACCATACTCTCTTTGTATGTGTGTTTGTGTGTGTACAGATAGTCCTTTACTTATGACCCTAACTGGGACCAAAACTTACATCAGCAAGCATTGTGTTTGTTAAGAGAGTTGTGACTCATTTTTATGACCTATTTTGCCATGGAATCCAGCTTCCCCTCATTGACTTTGCTTGTCAGAAGCTGTCTGGGAAGATCACAAATGGTGATTACAAGACGGCAGGGTGCTATAACTGTCATAAATACATGCCAAGTGCCCAAATTTTGATCACCTGACCCAGAGAATACTGAGATGGTCATAAGATCAATGATCAGTCACTTTGTCCAATGCCCTCATAACTTTGAACGGTCATTAAATGAATGATCAACACTGTTATTAAAAGAAATAATAATGGCTAGTTTACTTGTGTATTGTGATATATAACAGAATAGTTCAATAGATATTTTGTAGGTTCATCTTTATTTGATGGACCTCCTCAACTATACCTTATAAATGTAAACCTTAAGATGAATATGCTGTTTGTGACAGCGGCTCAGACAGTTCCTCAAATGATCAAGCAAATGTTTTCTCAGGCAGACACAAATGACAATATGATAGGACAAGCCAGAAATCCAGGCACTTCTCTGAGCCATGACCATGATCAAAACTGGTTCTGTTGTGTTCCAACAATTTTGATATGTGACGTGATCTCTCCTGGAGACCTGGGCATTCTTTTAACATCCTCTGAGCCAAATTGGAAACCATCTTTTTAAAGGAAAATGATCACTCATATGTGCAAAGAGCAAATATTTCACTTTGCTTAGCCATGATCTTCACAACATCATATCCTTCCCCCCATAAAGCAAGCAGCTTTTAAATGAAAGGTCCTGTTGTCATCCCTGTAAATCTCTCCCCCCCCCCCAATGCTAACTGTAATGTTGTTTGGGGTGGAAGATTTTCACCAGAATAGCTGAAAAAACCTCCACCTTGGTTTATCTCCATGTGCTTAGAAATAAATGATTTTGGAAACACTGACATGTTTTGTAACTGCACTACCAATGTAGCATTAACTTTGTCTCTGTAGACATTTAAAACAGCTCTATTTGAATTCTTTTCTTTGACTTAGAATGAAAACAATGGCTGTCTTCCAAGAAGTCTTTTTTATGCATGATCCCCAATAGAGCAGAGTTTGAGAGAGTCTACTGTTAAGTGTGGAATCTGTTATGAATGTTTGCCTGGAATGTGACAGCTCTTTGAAGCTATTATAGCAATAGCAATAGCACTTAGGCTTATATACCACTTCACAGTGCTTTACCGCCCTCTCTAAGCAGTTTACAGAATAAGCATATTGCACACAACAATCTGGGTCCTCATTTTACCGACCTCGGAAGGAGGGAAGGCTGAGTCAAATCTGAGCTGGTGAGAATCGAACTGCTGGCAGTAGCAGAGTTAGCCTGCAATACTGCATTCTAACCACTGCGCCACCACGGCTCTTATATTTATTATATACACAGATATCTTCATTCTAACCCAAGACCGAGTGGCTGTGGCTACCGGCGCCTCGGCATAGTCAGCTGATTCCATCGCTGACTATAGGGGGCGAAACTCTGGCCCCCTCGGATAGGATGCGCAATCTGGGTGTCCTCCTGGATTCACGGCTGACACTGGATGATCAGTTGGCGGCCATGACCAGGGGGGCGTTTTATCAGGTCCGCCTGATTCACCAGTTGCAGCCTTTTCTGGACCGGGACGCCTTGCGCACAGTCACTCATGCTCTGGTCACCTCCC
>NW_015388959.1:136071-137259 GCF_001527695.2 Protobothrops mucrosquamatus
TTGCAGGACTGGCCTAGGGGAAAATTTTAATGGGGTTTTAAAGCAATTTTTAAATTAATTTGACCAAATTATTAATATTTGTTTTTACTTATGTTTTTAAATTTGTAGTTTTTGGGGATTAGTGTTTTATCTGGTTGTTAGCCGCCCTGAGTCCGTAAGGAGAAGGGCGGGATATAAATTAAATTAATAAATAAATAAAATAAAATATCAGCCAATATCGAGATGGCCCAAAGGTCTTCATGAGTGTATCACACCTCATCACAAAGATACTGTACAACACCATAACTAATTTTGCTAATCTTTTCAATCATCTTTGAAGTGCATTGGGAAGTACAATCTGATCTTTCTTAAATAACTATTGCTGCAGTGTGATTGAAAACCTATGACTTATACATTGCCACATTTAAAAAGGCCAGTGAATTACAAAGAAGGAGCGGGGAACTTATTTACATTATATTTTGTGCTTCCCTCCAACCCAGGGACTACCTGGAGTAAAAGGCGATAAAGGTGAACGTGTAAGTGTCTTAATTACAGATTTTGTGGACAGCTTCTTTATTTTTAGAATAAAGTACTACTTTGAGAAGTGGGTTGTTCTTTTTCAGGATCTGTAGGTGGCCGTTTCTATGTGTGTTTATGTGGGAGTAGGTCCTTGTGAGTAGGCACCATAGGTTGTCCTACCAAGACATCCCAACTTTTTCCCAACTTAGTACCCTCCAGATGAGTTGAGATTCCCAGGAAGCCACATGGGGATTGAGAGTTCAAAGAATTGTATTCTCAATATAATGGAAGAGGTCAAGTTAGTGAAGATGGATTGTATGCGGGGAACATCTGTATTTTATGCAGCTTAAGGGAGCTGATGTATCACTGTATTCTCAATGTACAGGGAGATCTTCAGACCCATGCAATGGTACGGGCAGTAGCTCGTCAGGTGTGTGAACAGCTTATCCAAAGTAAGTACAAGAAGTGCTGTACTATCATTGTTCTTTTTTAAAAAAAACAATTTTTATTAGTTTTCCATTTTGCACCAACAGAAGCTTAAGAACCAACGTGGAGATATGGTGATCAATTACAAAAAGAAAACAATAGCATTATAAATATACAGTTCACACAATATTTCTTAAAATTTCCCTCTCTATCTATATATAATATTATAATCAAATTGATTCGAATAAAATCATTCATTAATAT
>NW_015388959.1:137335-148716 GCF_001527695.2 Protobothrops mucrosquamatus
AAAGAGAAAAGAAAAAAAAGAGAGAAAAAAGAAGCATATTCTTGCTACATTTCAGTATTAAATTCTAAATCATTTCATAATAGCCTCCCTTTTAACAAAATCCAAATCCAAAACAATCCGAGTCGCTATAAAACCTTTACCATCCATAATTATCATCTCAAATTTAATATTTATATCTTATTCTGGGTTTCTTCCTATTCCAAATAGGTTTCCATAGTCGAGTCTCTAGTTCCGCAGATACTATCATTGTTCTAATGATTAGCTGCTAGATGTATTTGTGCATTTTAAAAAAGAATTACATGTCTGTGTAATTTATTGGGCCAGGCCCAACTCATAACTCTCAAATCAATGCCCCCTTCTTCTTATTATTAATATAAAGCTCAATCGGGATAGAGTTCTTAGATGAAGCTTATGTTTTCTGTATTGGTCTGCTTGGCAGGTCATTTGGCTAGATACAACTCAATCTTAAATCAGATTCCAAGCAACTCGATCTCCACACGGACTATCCCGGGGCCCCCTGGTGAACCAGGACGACAAGGCTTACCTGGACCACAGGGAGAGCAAGGATCTCCAGGAAGCCCAGGTTTTCCTGGCAATCCTGGGCAATCTGGAACACCAGGAGAAAGAGGTAAGCGGACTGCTAAGATATATAAAGCTGGAGCTTGTCCAAAGGTCACCAAAGACAGCCTACTATTGCAGGAGTTTAATATTAGGGTACCCCTATTATGAAGAGCTTCCATTTGAAGCTCCCTCTTCTGTGAAGTTGAATTTCCATCTCAAATGTGAAAATTGTGCCTGGGTAAGTATTGTGCTCAACTTGAACGAGGATGACTCTGTTCACTTTCATCTGTCTTCAGTCCTGCCACTCCCTAAGTGACTGATAGTCTTCTGCCCAGCTGGAGTCTATCAGTTGTCTTCTCTTTAGGAAATGACAGAAGAACTGATGATCTGTGGGAACCATCAGTTATCACTCGTTGATAGATTGGTAACCTGCTGACTGAATGGGGGACTGCTAGAATTATTTTTGACACACAGATCCTGGGGGGTTTTTTTTGGCATGGCCACGCCACATCTATCCAAATTACACCCTATTTTTTTTCCTGAAATACTTGAAGTCCAGGAACCAGAATAAAAAAATAATTCACTGTGAAATAAATGGACCTTTATTCCAGGCACAAATATTTTCCACCAAATGCCTTCTCTTTCCATGGATCTCTATCCTGAATGGAAATGTGTTCTGAACATGTGTAGTAATATTTGTTCCTTGAGTTAGAAGACTACAAATTTTAGTGATATAAAAAAATATACTCTACTAGACTTTCCCATTACTAACCTTTCTACCAATTCTTCACACTGCTGACTCAAAATCATCTCTACTGTCATTTTAATTCATTGTTCCTATTCTCGGGAGCACTAGAAAAAATGTGCTCCATCATTTCATAAAAGCTTCCCAAGACTGCTTCCACAAATTACCATAAATAAGCTGAAGGGACACTGAGATGTCCGCAGGGTGATTGAAAAGGTCAAGAGCGCAGCCTCAGTCATGGGATCAAAGCTCTGTAATGAAGGTAAAAAAGAGAGAGGAAGCCACCATAAAGAAAGTGGTGAAGAAGCCATAAAAATAAGAGTTGAGGAAAGAGCAGCGAGGGGCTGAATGCTGCTACTGCTTTAATTTGGAAATGGGATGCAGTAAATAAATCTTTGTTTACATGCGTGTACGAATAGTCTGCTATTTTAGAAATAAATGAAATTGATAGCTGTTCCAAAGGTGATTTTTCAAAAGGCAACTGAACTTTCTTTGTTTTTCCTTGAAGACATTTTGCTTCTCATCCAAGAAGCTTCTTCAACTGGATTAGAAATGAAATGGCTTCAAGGAAAAACAAAGAAAATCCAATTGCTTTTTGAAAAAGCATCTTTGGGACAACCATGACCTGGATGGCTGAGAATCTCCATAGACATGAAGTTGATAGCACACTATCAATAAATCTACTCTGAAGTGAATCTTATACACACACACACACACACACACACACACAGAGAGAGAGAGAGAGAGAGAGAGAGAGAGAGAGAGAGAGAGAGAGAGAAGCACATCCACTCACCCCATATGTAAGTGTATGTATAATTCAGCAGCCCAAGCCAATTAACATGCAAATGTAGAATGTCTGGGAATTGCATTGTTTGGATATTTTTTCCCCTTCACTTAATGCATTAAACCTCTCATCTGGTATCCATGGGATTTGATGTCACAGAGTTGGTCCTGATGAGGAAACCTTTCAGCACCCTCCAAGACCCCCAAAGTAAGAAGAGGCAAGATTTAGGTTTCTATGGGAAACAGGTTCAAAGAGCTTCTTTGTTTGCTGGCACGGGGAAGAAAGGGGTTGAGCTACGGAGGGGACATGGGAAATTGGAAACCAGAAAGAGGCTGAAAGTTAAAATGAGGGGACTAAAGCAAAGTGGGATGCAGCAGGAAAAGGATCTAAAGTGGCATTCTGTGCCTAATTTATATACATATATTTAAGCCTGAAAGGTCTTAACACCAGTGTGAAAGAGATGAATTACAAAGAATAAAAATAGCAATTTCAACAGTGGTACTGTTTCCCAAATATCCAATGCCAAGTATGTATGTTTACACAGAACATGCTGGAAAGTTAAGTTTGCAATAAATAAGATAAAAGGGCATTAAAGTTCTATTCAGAATTTGTCAGCAAAATTGTTTTCAAAGTTTTTTTTTAAAAAAGGGCGTTTTGGCAGAATTAAATTGCTCATTTGGAACTGCCGACACTGGGCTAGTTCAGGCTGAGAATTTTATAGCCAGCTGTGTTGATAAAGAAGATGGTCTAGTTAGCAGTACAATTTGTTGCTTCTTTGTTTTTATAACAACGGATTGGAAGACTCAGGCTACCAGACTTGGGTTGCAGAAATCTGGGCTACCACTCTGCTACCACCATAGCAATAGCACTTGGACTTATATACCATCCCATAATGCTTTATAGCACTCTCTGAGCGGTTTACAATATCAGCATATTGCTCTCAACAATCTGGCTCCTTATTTACTGACCTTGGTGTCATGGTTCCGATAGATGAGACCAGTAGAAATAAGAACTCTGAGGCAATTGCTTTCCTCAAAGAACACATTTAATGACTATATAGTATCCGCACGTACAAAGGTGAAACCAAGACTGAAAGTTCCCCACCCCCCAAGGTTACAAAGTAACAAGTTGAACTCCCCAACCCTGCAGTATGTCATAAATCACAATCCCCAATTAACTACTTTGGCGGACTTTCTAACGGAAGCTTCAGCTGGCCAAAACTTAGGTAACTTGACCTTGGTTCCCACAGAACAGTTATTGTTATGTCTAAATTAAGAGAATACATCTTCCCTCCTCCCATTACTGTGGCAACCAAAAAACGAAGTGAAGATGGCTGCAGCCAAATTCGTTTGAAGGTTGACACTTGGAAGGATGGAAGACTGAATGAACCTTGCACCTTGTCAGGGTCGAACTACAGACTATGGGCAGAATTAAAGTGCAATACTGCTTTCTAACCACAGTGCCACCAGGAGTCCTCTGCCACCATGGCAGCAGAATTAGAGTTTGATCTACCTCTTTGTTGCTATGTTGAGATTGTTTCCAAAACTCCAGATAAACAATGATTTGGAGCAAGAGGATGGGACTCTTTGCAACATCTGTTTTTTGTGGTGGAACAATAGATATTTTGAAGTTTCACAAAGCTTAAGTGGAGATATTTGGAGAAGATGAAATTATTAACAAGACTTAGGGATGGCAACTTAGAAGATCAATCATATGCATATTTTTTCACATCCACATGTGGTTATGAGGACATTTAATAGAGGTCTACTCTGGTCCAAGACAGCCAGTTTGATCTAGTAATTAGATGCTGGATTAGGAGTACAGAAATCTGAGTTTCAGTCCTACTTTAGACATGAAAGCCACTGAGTGACAGAGCCAGTTCTTCTCTCTAACCCTAGGAG
Organism: Protobothrops mucrosquamatus; assembly: GCF_001527695.2. NCBI lineage: Eukaryota > Metazoa > Chordata > Lepidosauria > Squamata > Viperidae > Protobothrops > Protobothrops mucrosquamatus. The sequence goes on from NW_015388959.1 coordinate 141,327, forward strand.
GAAGGCAATGGAAAACCACCTTTGAAAATATTGCCAATTACCAATAGTACAATGAAGGTTTGAAAGTTGGCTACAGTTGAAGTAAGCTGACATTAGCTGTTTCAAAATGTGATTGGATATACACCTGATAATGAAACATTAAGATGAGTGAGATTCTCTGAATATTTCATCCACTTCACCACCACTTCATCACCTACCAATGTCTTTGCCTTAATGGATGCAGAAGTTCCATCAAACTGAGTGGAAATTTCAACATTCACTTTAAGAATGTCCTTGACAAAATGTCCACGGCTTCCATATTCTCAATTCATCCAATTTTCGGCAGATTAGCAAATAGTAAAATTTAGATTAAAGCTTTGACAGTGAAAATGAATTATAAGCTGTCTCTGAATACTGTACTGATAGATCCAGAAAGGTTCCTGATTGTGTTAGTAAGTGGGGAGGATTTGCTGGCCACATGCAGCTCATCAATTCGAGATCCAAATTTCCAGTAAACAAGAAGAGAACCTTATAGCGCAGATACATGACAAGCTATATTTTTAAATTTCATTTGAGTTTTCGAAGAGATTTTCTGGCAATCTATCTGGAAGAACAACATCTGTTACCAAAAGGTTTCTATCTTTCCACACATGTACAATCAACTTGGACAGCATGGAAACTACTTTCATCTTTTCCAATAGGACATTAGTTTATGTCTTATTAATTTATTAATAAGGAAATGAGTATCAGAAAGGATTGTAAACAAATATCTCCTTCATGATTAACTCTAATTTCAAGCCAAGGACACTATTTGGCTTTGATGAGTGCACTAAGGGCTGTTCTTAAAAAGGTTACACAAAGAAGATGGATTCACACACACACAAAAATTAAATTGAATTCCTGCTTAAGTACCTATGCATTCAACCATTTTCTGTCACATTAATAATTGCAAATGTATTTGAAACTTTTGCAAAGCCCCCTATGTGTTTGAGATTTCAGAAGATGGAGTCTTGTTGAATAAACATGCAACATTTTTGTGACTGAGCTGCATGGGGGCCTATTGGTGAAGATGGTGACCTCCCACTTGGAAGGCTGAGAGTTCAATCCTAGGTAGAGGCAGATTTTTCTCTCCTAGGGTGCAAAGAAAAAATATCTGCTGTGAACTCCATGTAGGCATTAGGAAGGGCATCCAGCCAGTAAAGGCTCAGCTCCATCCAGTCTCTCTGTCTTTACCCCGAATAGGGACTATAGCAGTGATGACGAACCTTTTAGATACCGAGTGCCCAAAAAACGCCCGTCCCGCTCCCCCACCTGGCTGCAGGGCCACCTACCGCCATGGCAGCCACGCCCTCCGCCCGTGCCCCGCAGCATCATCTGTGCGTGATGGGGTGCGAGGGCAGAATCTTGTCCCTGGTGCCTGGTTGCCATGTCCTTGGCTGCGCTACTCCATGCGGGCCACACCCAGGGGCGACTCTCCTCCAGGGGGGCTGCTGATGAGGGGGCCGTAGGGGGAGGCATGGCTGGGGCGACGGCGCACGTGCCCACAGAGAGGGCTCCGACTGCTGTCTCTGGCACGCGTGCCATAGGTTCGCCATCACTGGACTATAGGGTCCCTATAGAATCAGTCTTAGTAATATATAAATAAAGATTTGACATTAATAGCCCATAGGAAAAAGGCACAGAAAAGTTACTCTCAAAACTTTTGATTTTATGTGTCCATATACGTGCATTAGTTAAGAATCAATGTCCTTAATATTGTTGTTCAGTCAACTCTTTGTCATCTGATGCATCTCATTTCACCAGGATTGTTTGTCAGTGACTGCTTCTCTGAGATGTTCCAAGGTTATATTTGTGACCTCAGTGTCTAGTCCAGCGGTTCTCAACCTATGGGTCGCGACCCCATTTGGGGTCGATCGACCATTTCATGGGGGTCACCAAGCAAGGCTGTTCACCATTTTTTTCCCCTTTTCTGGCGGGTGCCTTACCTCCCTTGGGCTGGGCCAGCTGGTGGTCGGCCTGCTCCGTCTCTGCCGCTTGCCAGCTACGCCTTGGCCGGCGCAGGGGGCGGAACCACGCATGCGCGGCGCTCCCGGGCAGGGAAAGTCCTCGACTTACGACCGGTTGGGTAGTCCTCAACTTATGACCGGTTTAGTCCTCGACTTACGACCGGTTTAGTCCTCAACTTACGACCAGTTTAGTTCTCGACGTACGACCGGTTGGGGGTCGCAGCATTAAAAAGGTTGAGAACCACTGGTCTAGTCAGACACTCTATTTTTTTTCTCACACAGCTTTCAATTTCCCAAGCATAAAGTTATTCTTCAAAGACTTTTATCTTTTCATTCTGATGGTAAATAGCAAAAAACATTCATTCCTTCTAAGCTTCCTTATTAAATTTCTCAAGGTGTTGTAAACAAAAACTTACAGATCGTCTTCAAAGTATGATCACATTTCTGTTGCTTAGCATAGCAATTGTTCAGTGAGTTCATGCCCAATTTTGCAACCTTTTTGCCGTGGTTGTTAAGCGAATCACTGCAGGTGTTAATGACGTAATTGTTAAGCAAATCTGGTTCCTCCTATTGATTTTGCTTGCTGGCTTGGAAGTTTACAAATGGTGATCATGTGACCTGAGGATGCTGTAACCCAGGGGTCTTCAAACTTGGCCCTTTTATGACTTGTGGACTTCAACTCCCAGAATTCCTCAGCCAACGTATGCTGGCTGAGGAATTCTGGGAGTTGAAGTCCACAAGTCATAAAAGGGCCAATTTTGAAGACCCCCTGCTGGTTTTGATGACCAATTTTGATCACATGATGTAGGGATGCTGCAATGGTTCTAATTGTGAGGACCAGTTGTAAATCACTTTTTTCAGTGCCATTATAATTTCAAATGGTCGTTAAATAAATGATTGTAAACTCAGGACTACTTGTATATCAATGAGTCTAAAAGTTTTCTCTAAGCGATTTAAGAATTGGAATGGAACGAGTGCGTAGGCCATAAGTTCAAAACGGATGAGAGATTTTTCTCTTCACGCAATATGCATGCTTTAGGGAAATTTCTTGGCCTCTGAAAGCAGTCAATTGAGAAGACAACCAAAAAGAACTGGTGAGAAGATAACAAACAGTGCAGCTGATTAAGAGTTGAAGATTTAGCTGTCGGTTAAATTGTTCTAGGAATGGTGTTTTATCCAGATAAATCAAATTCATGGGAATTTGATTTAGCCATTTATCCTTTAATCTTCCAGGTTTTACTTTGCTGTTTCCTGCACCCTTAAGTCAAAGTAAAATCACTATAACTTAAAAAAAAATCAGCCGCACAACAATGAAAACAATTCTAATAAGAGCTTCCTTGAAACTTCCATCATTTCATTTGTTTTTAATTTCACTCCTAATTAGACTTTCCCCCAATTTGAAAAGCACCATCAGACTTTGGTGTCAATGAGATGACAGACTGCATAAAATCCGTAAAGAGGGAGAGGAAAAGACACTCCCCCCCCAGACCTATTTCTTTCTGCTAATTAAATATTCACTCTACTTTTGCCCTGCTTTGTACAAGTAACATCTCTTCCCGTTGAAATTATTTCATGAAAAAATCCCAGTGTTTGTTTTAGGGAAGAAACCCACAGTAAACATAAAAGCTAGAAATAATGAGTGGCAAACTCTGCGTGCCAAAGGTATGAGTTCAAACAACTCTGGAGTTATTTGTTGGCACCTTGAACACAGAGCAGAAACAGCATTAATTACGCTGTGGTTTCTGTGTGCTAGAATTTGCTTTCCAGTTATTCCACCAGAGAGCTTATGACTGAATATTTCACACATTAATCATAAATACTAAAACCAGAAGAGTCAACTAAAGGCTCTTCTCCGCATTTTCAGTGATGCAATTCCCTCTTGTCCTTGAGACCAGAGAAAAGACCCAGGTGGGTGTAGTGGTGAAGGTGCTGGCCTAGCAACCAGGAGACTGGCCCAAAGTTACCCAGCTGATTTTCATGCTCAAGACTGACCTAGAACTGAAACTCTCCTAGTTTCTGGTCCAGCTTCTTTGCCGTTGCATCCAACAGATGTAGTGATTGTGTAGTACAACTTCCCTGAGGTCAGTGTTCCTATCAGCCCCCTCCCCAAAGAGAAATGGTCACAGAGGCACAGAACTCAATAGCCAGATGTGAGGAAGGGGTCATGAAGAGGACAGCTGTTGCCCTTCTGCAGGTTTTTCTCATAGGCAGATTGGGATGTTTGCATTCAGGATAACTTGTACTGTTTTTATCGGGGGGAAATGCTAGTTTCCTGCTAAATGGCTTGGATCAAGCTTCTGCCAGATGATCAGAGTTACAAGATTAATAGGAAATAAAATATGATTGGAAATTTGGGTTAAAGCAGAGTGTGTGTCCACTGTGAGATTGGTTCTGAACATTTGATTCTGAACATTTATAGCATTCATTGTTTTCCCCTACTAACTACAGTCTGATTCTTCTTCTTCTTCTTCTTCTTCTTCTTCTTCTTCTTCTTCTTCTTCTTCTTCTTCTTCTTCTTCTTCTTCTTCTTCTTCTTCTTCTTCTTCTTCTTCTTCTTCTTCTTCTTCTTTTTCTTCTTCTTCTTCTTCTTCTTCTTCTTCTTCTTCTTCTTCTTCTCCTTCTCCTTCTTCTTCTCCTTCTCCTTCTCCTTCTCCTTCTCCTTCTCCTCCTCCTCCTCCTCCTCCTCCTCCTCCTCCTCCTCTCCTCCCTTTTTCCCACTTCACTGGCCTCCTGTGTTGACTTTCCCCAGAGTTGGAGATGAATTGGCTAACAAATAAGGAAATAAATAAGTAACCAAATAAATAAATCAGATGGACACTCCCTGTTTGACTTGGGCATTTCTACTACCAGGATGTGGATTTCAGTGGTTTACCCAGGAGAGTAACTGACATAGCCACATTGTGTGAATATTGCTAGTATCCCTCATAGTATTTTCAACAGCACCGGGCCAAAAGAAGAAGGCCAAGATAATTATTTCTTTTCCACATATATTAAATACTTTTTTTCAAATTTTGGAAGGAGGTTAATTTAGTCCAGCTGCTCCAACCCTTATTCTTCAGAATTTCAGTGTGTACTTTTAATCTTAAATTGCAATGGAAAACCATGACTTCAGGTTTCCTTTAAGCCTGAATACAATTATGTCTTTCCCAAAAAAAAAAAAAATGCCTGGGAAACTAGCCTAGGATCTTGGCTTGGTGATTGATTTTCTACTAATTGCTTTATTAATCTTATGCCAAACCACCTGACTATGTCTTCTCTCTGAAACAATGCTAAATATTCAGTGTCAGCCTTAGTTTCTGGCCAGACAAGAACTCTGGAGGTTGCGACCTACAAGCCAGTTAGATTAGATTTTAAGCCAACAATCCATGGAAACATTATGATTTCAATTTAAGTACAATTTGGCTAACCCTTGAATTGGAATTGAGTCCTGCTGCCATTACAGAGTTTATTCCACCAGTGCCTACGTTTGATTTCCTCGTTCATCTCTCTTGGGTTATCCACGTGGATATGACAAAACATGGAGGAAAAGGCTAAATTGTACAGTAACTTCCCATTTATCAGGGATCCACTTTTAATTTCAAGCAGCTGTCCCTGGATATTTAAAATCCTTTGTGGTGAGAGGTTTGAGGAGTGGGATTGCCCATCATGACGCTAAACACCGAGCCCAGGTTCAGAAAGTTGCTATCCAGAAGGTAGTTATCATATTTATGTCTCTTCTTTCTTCCTCCCATTGCTTCTCTTGCAATGTTCTTCCAACTTTTCTTCTTTTACCTGGGGAACCCGCAAAGATGCTTTTTTTCATGAGGCAACTGGACTTTCTTGGGGGTTTTTTTTTTGAAGACATTTCGCTTCTCATCCAAGAAGCTGTCAACACTGCTAATATTGGATATTATCGCTTTGACAAGATATGCAGAACTGTCTGGTATTTTTATAGTTAATTTAGATCAGTGGTTCTCAACCTTTTTAATGCCGCGACCCCCAACCGGTCGTAAGTCGAGGACTAAACCGGTCGTAAGTCGAGGACTAAACCGGTCGTAAGTCAAGGACTACCCAACCGGTCATAAGTCGAGGACTTTCCCTGCCCGGGAGCGCCGCGCATGCGTGGTTCCGCCCCCTGCGCCGGCCGAGGCGTAGCTGGCAAGCGGCAGAGACGGAGCAGGCCGACCACCAGCTGGCCCAGCCCAAGGGAGGTAAGGCACCCGCCGGAAAAGGGGGAAAAAATGGCGGACAGCTTTGCTTGGCGACCCCTGTGAAATGGTCGATCGACCCCAAATGGGGTCGCAACCCATAGGTTGAGAACCGCTGATTTAGATGATGCTGGGAGGGGAGGAGAAAGATAAGGAATGCACGGGATAGGAACGGAAGTGAATCTTTGCCCCTCAGGCTGATTGGAAAACGTGATTTATGACTGCAAAATAGGGGAGGGGAATAGCCTGGAATGTTATGTGCAAGGAAAGGAAATTCAGATCTTGGCATCCATCCATGCTGTGCCGACACTCTGTCACATAGAGAATAAAGACTTTTTAGGATAAACAATGCCTGGAAGTTCTTTGAAGCGTTTCATTAGTCGGAACCATGACAGAAGCTTCTTCAGCTCTGACTGGATGGTCAGAGCTGTAGCAGCTTCTTGGATGAGAAGCGAAACGTCTTCAAAGAAAAAAAACAAGAAAGTCCAGTTGCCTCATGAAAAAAAGCATCTTTGGGATAACTATGACCTGGATGACTGAGAATCTCCATAGACATTTACCTGGCGAAGAAAGCAATTTGCTACTCTGGCCGGGGAGGGGGTGTAAATCTAGTGGTTAAGGCACCAGACTAGAAGCCAGGAGACTGTGAGTTCTAGTCCTGCCTCAGGTATGAAAGCTGGCTGGGTGACTTTGAGCCAAGCACCAGGCTAACAGAGAGTTCTAGCCAGCCTTAGGCATGAAAAAACATCTGGCTGACTTTGGACCAGTCACACTCTCTCAGCCCAGTTCACCTCACAGAGGTGCTGTTGTGGGGAAAATGGGAGGAGGAAGGAGTATTGTGTGTGTTCATCACCTTGAGTTATTTATAAAAATAATTTAAAAAAATAAAGTGAAAATAACACATGAAGTGAGAACAGGAGATCTGGGAAAGCAGAGCACATAGACCCCGAAAGTAACAACCTGCCCAAAGATCCTTCCAGCTCATTGTCAATTAGTATAACTTGATTCCCGGGGGGGTTGTGTTAGATCGCGCAGGCAGTAAGACACGAGTCGAGTGACAGTCAGCTCTCGGTTTATTGGCAAGGCATAAAGTAAATCCAGACTGGCATCTGGGCCAGGGGAGCCCTCTTTTATGGGATTCCCCTGGCTTGTAATCACACAATTCCATTGGCTGGTAAGACCCCGTTGCTAGTTAGCCAACCAGCAACGGGCATGAAA
>NW_015388959.1:152045-191674 GCF_001527695.2 Protobothrops mucrosquamatus
GCCCATTCCCGGCCAGGTGTAGCTCGAATCTTCCCACGTATGCGGCCCAGTCGTTTGTTTCTGGGTTGAATGCCGGTAGGGAAGACGAGAATTTCGAGGTGGAAGCCATCTTGGAGTCGCAGATAGTTTCTTGCTTCGGAAGGCTGCGTGGAGGAGCTCTTGCTTCGAAGTAGGTTGCTTGCCACGAGGTTGCCCTTGTCGTGCAGTCTTACTGGGATCCCACCTTCGTCGCCAGTGTTAGATTGCGCAGGCAGTAAGACATGAGTCGAGTGACAGTCAGCTCTCGGTTTATTGGCAAGGCATAAATATAATCCGGACTGGCATCTGGGCCAGGGGAGCCCTCTTTTATGGGATTCCCCTGGCTTGTAATCACACAATTCCATTGGCTGGTAAGACCCCGTTGCTAGTTAGCCAACCAGCAACAGGCATGAAACTGTATGCAGATGGAGAAGGGCAATCACCCTTAATGGGTGATCAATGGAGAAGGGCAATCACCCTTAATAGGTGATCAGGATGCGCATAGGGGATTAAGGGGGGGGAATACAAAAGAACACAACAAGGGGATAACAATCCAAGCAAAGGGGGGCTTTAAAATAATTCCTTACTAGAAAAGCAGGCCTGCTGCAGCAAGTTCTTCGAAAGTAAATAACAATGACTGGCAGAAAACAAGCCAGGCCTGTTTTTTGCTGTCAAGCAACAAGGACCCATTTTTGTGTGTATGTGTGTGTGTCCTGAGCATGTGAGGTGATCTGACTGCGCAAGACCCACCCCATAATGGCATTGTAATACAATTCAGGAAATAAGTATGTCTGGTTTTGCTTCTGCCGCCTATGCTCAAATGGATAGCACCATATGGAAGCCCATTTGGAAAAAAAAAATTAACATCTTCTGTCTGGTTTTTAAATCCAGAGTTTGCAAGAGGAGGAGGAGGAGGAGGGCAAATTGTATCATATGTCCAACTATATTTCAGAATTCCACTGTTGAGGAAGTTTCTTTCTAATCCTGCCTCTATAAAAGCAATACTAATACAGTTTCTTTACAGCCATTAGAAAGTCATGCAGCCATTTAGCAATTAGCAAAGTGTTCACACTGAACATACGGAGAGAATAGCTAGTGATTCTCTGATGACAACAACAACAACAACAACAATAATAGTAAAGTTGGAAGGGACCTTGGAGGTCATCTAGTCCAACCCCCTGCTCAGGCAGGAAACCCTATATACCATGTTATTTTTATAAGCCGCTGATCCTGAAATGCCAGCTTTGATGCTGAGCATGCATATACAGTACAAAATGAAAGGAAGTGAAATGACTGCAACAGAAAACCTGGGGGGAAAAAATGAAAGAAGGATGGAAGGGGAGCCACCAGTCAGTTCAGGTTTACAAAGCTTTGAAGTAAAGCATAGTTCTTACAATTGCCAACTTCACATGTGGAAAATTCAGCCCCCTTGCTTTCCTGAATACTGCCTGGTGGTTCAATATGTTTATATGGATTTACTTTTGCTATACTGTATATCCACCCTTCCTTTCTGCCAACAAGACATTTGAGGCAATCAGACTGCTATTCAGGTAGAGCTTCTGGCAGAGCAGGAAAGTTGTGAGAGAAAGTTGTTTTTTTCATTTTGCAGCTCAACTTTTCTCTGAAAATCTTGCTGCTGGCAGCCCATCTAGCAGCAATCTTTTGAAAATGCAGTACTTAACAGAAGTTGGCTACTCAGTTCTGAGTGTCCATAATAAGCATATGGCTAAAGTGCTGACCTTGGAATTGTAAATCAAGTTGAGGGGTAGACTACAGACAGCTAAGCACCTCAGATAAAGTATATGGAATTGATGCTTTTGAATTGTGGTGTTGGAGAAGACTCTTGAGAGTCCCTTGGACTGCAGGAGATCAAATCAATCAGTCCTAAAGGAAATGAGCCCTGACTGTCTTTTGAAAGGACAGTGACTGAAGCTAAAGCTCAAATGAGAAGAGGGGACCCACTAGAAAAGACCCTGATGCTGGGAAAGATGGAAGGCAAAAGGAGAAGGGGAGGGCAGAGATGAGATGGTTAGTGTTATTGACGCAGCGAACGTGGATTTGGGCAAACTCTGGGAGACAATGAAGGACAGGGGGCCTGGTATGCTATGCTCCATGGAGTTGTGAAGAGTCAGATATAACTTAGCAACTGAACAACAACGAACTTTTTAAATGTACTGTCTTAAAGTCTACCCGAGAAGACAAGCCTTTGGCTTCAAGGGGAAAAGGCCGGAGCTAATTTGCCAATTTAAGATAAGTGGATTTCAGCTCTCTGAATTCCCCGGCCAACCATGTTGTGTATGTTACCTAGTTTAATAATGAAATGACTGTGAGCAAACTGCCAAGCTCAGAGAGCACCACGTACTCTACAGTTCAATCCTGAGCTACAAATATTCCCTTCTGTTGGAACCTTTCAAATATTGGAAAATTCCTGTCTTATCTTCCCGAGAGCCCTTTTCTGTAGACCAGACATGTCAAACACAAGGGGGCTGGATGCAGCCCGCGAAGTGGTTTCATGTGGCCCGCGAAGCCATCCTAGAAACAGTGAGGGAACGGCCCCCTCTGCCTTGGCCCTGGCCCAGGCCAGCTGGGAGTCAATGTACAATTTTGTGATGGCCATCTATGCTGAAACGCATTCAGTCTTAGCTCCATAAGCCCCCCCCCACATGGCCTGAGAGGAACAGTGAGGCTCCTCCAGTGGACCATGCCTTGGCACTTGCCCTGGTCCCACCCCCTTCTGCCAGAGACCCTCAGATCTATCCCACTCCTGCCCAGGCCCCCACAGGCACCCTTGACATGAACGATGTAGAGCTGGCCACACCCACCAGTAGGCCACACCCACCCAGTAAGCCACACCCACCCGCCCCCCTGAGGGCAATCGCAATGCTGATGCGGCCCTCAATGAAATTGAGTTTGACACCCCTGCTGTAGACTAACCATACCCAATGCCTTTAACAGTTTCTTCTATATTCCCTGCCTATTGACCAAGGCAGAAAGAGTCAGTGATGTCTCAAATTAGCAATGCTGTGCCATCCAAGAGGAAATGCAACAAAAATCCAGTGTAGCAACTTTCCATGATGCTTATAGCTACAAGGGTTCCAGAATCATTTTTCTTGGCCTCCTACCTTCCTTTTAATTAGTAAAAGATGCCCAGAGAGAAACACGTATCATTCTTTTTCCTCCCATCTGTTCTGATTTCTCTCTTTTTCGTTAAACAGGCTCACCGGGAGAAAAGGGAGAACGAGGTAACCCAGGTATCGGAAACCAAGGCCCACGAGGTCCTCCAGGGCCAGCAGGTAAATTATATGTACTGTAGAGCTCCAATTTTTTCCAATAAGGTGGATCAGGTGGTTCTACCATTCACGTTTACAGGAAGGGCATTTCCTGACAAATATGCTAAGTCTTTTCTTTCAAAAATATGCACCAATTTGGATATTTCTTTCTACCTGGCCTTCAAGTCTGAACAACCATTTCTGCATTCTTTTAATTTCCTGAATACGTTGGAATGGCGCTATGTGCAATTTGGCACAATATTCTGTCCTCCTTTGTTTCTTTATGAATATATATGAATATATAAATCAAAGGTTTAAGTACAGATTTGGCGAGACCTGGCTCAAAAACAGTAACTGAGAGTGATCTTGGAGCCTTAGTGGACGATCACTTGACTATGAGCCAGCAGCCAAAAAAGCTAACACAATCCTGGGTTGTATAAACAGAGGCAAAGAATCAAGATCATGCAAAGTATTAGTACTACTTTATAAAACCCTAGTGAGACCACACCTGGAATACTGCAAAAAAGATGTTGAGACTTTGGAAAAAGTACAGAGAAGAGCAACTAAGATGATCAGGGGCCTGGAGACTAAAACATATGCAGAACGGCTGCAGGACTTGGGTTTGGCTAGTCTAAAGAAAAGAAATAGAGGTGACATGATAGCAGTGTTCCAGTAAGAAGAGGGGGTAAAACTATTCTCCAAAGCACCAGAGGGCAGGACAAAAAACAATGGCTGGAAACTGAACAAAAAGAGAAGCAACCTTGAATTAAGGAGAAACTTCAGAAATCGTGGGCGCTCTATCACTGGAGGTTTTTAAGAAGAGACTGGACAGCCACTTGTCTGAGATGGTATAGGTTCTCCTGCTTGAGTAGAGGGCTGGACTAAAAGACCTCCAAGGTTCTATTCTATTCTATTCTATTCTATTCTATTCTATTCTATTCTATTCTATTCTATTCTATTCTATTCTATTCTTGACCTAAATGGGTTAAGCAAGTTTTTATGCGGTGACTGTTAGTTTGCCCATGCACTGATAACATGCACAATTAACATGGTTTGAAAAACAGGCCAAAGTGCAGGTGCCTGTCCTCGAATCAATTCCTAATTGCTCACTGTTCAACTAACTGCATATGTCACTCAATCACAGTGGCTCTAGGAAACTTGTAAAAGCTTAGTCAATTTTGAAATTCTGTCATCAGTTCAAACCTAAATCAGGGGATTCCAACCTTGGCAACTTTAAAATTGGTGGATTTCAACTCTCAGAATTCCCCAGCCAGCATTGGCTGGGGAATTCTGGAAATTGAAGTCCACGGGTCTTAAAGTTGCCAAGGTTGGATACCCCTGCCTTAAATATTAATGAGGGATTGACTTTTTGCCATAGGGCAGAGGTAAAATTCTTATTGACGCTTCCTGTACCCCACAGGACCTCCAGGTGAGAGTCGAACTGGCACTCCTGGGCCTTCAGGGTCACCTGGTCCTAGAGGAATAGCAGGTCGCACAGGTCCTCCTGGGTCACAGGGAACACCTGGACAGCCAGGGTACTGTGATCCTTCCTCTTGTGCTGGTTATGGAGCAGGTGGTAAGTATTCTTTTCCAGCTTGGAATTTAGTTTTGCTTGTATTTTTCTGTGCCTGCCTTCAAAGCTAAGTGCTGTAGCAAAAGATTTTGGTGTTCAGTGTTTGTTGCAAAAGGAGAATTGGTGTTTACACAACAAAATAATGCCTCTCTTTTAATGTTCGGTGTATTCTTCATGCATATTTGCAGCCATTGTTGCAATCATTACGATTTTGGAACTACCATTTTTACTTTTTTTTATTTATTAAAAACCAGACCTGTTTGTAACATGATTCCAATCATTATGAATTTCATTATAAATATATGTGTTGATTCTAACCATGTTGGCTACTTGGTCACAACTGTGAGGAGAAAGTTTCATTGACCTCTCTTTCTAGTAGCCCTGTAAAATAAATCCGGATTGACATCAGGATGAATCTTGAAGCAGATTCAAAAATGGTGGATGAACTTTCTGAGCCAAAAGTAAATCTAAAGGTTACTAAGGCAGGAATGGTAGTTGCATTAAGTGTTTTAAAAGGAGGTGATGTGACTTTCTACTAGGAAAAGAAAAAAAAACCTTATAAAAATTACATAAAATTAGAAGTATTTTGTTTTGTCTGTTGCACTTACTATGATATTGCTATGCTATCCAACTAATCTGTTCCATCCCATCTGAATGCTTTATTCATGTAATCCCCTTCTTCATTTCTTCAGCTGATATTTTATATATTTCCCCTGAGGAGGAAAGATAGTCATCCAACTTTCTTATTCATGAGCTTTCAAACAGCATGGAAGAATGAATTTTACTAACTAAGTCTCTCAGTAAGCAAAAATGCATAATGTCGTAACAAATGGATGATACATACATCTTCCAAGAACAGCCTGACTATTTCTACTGCATGATTATATCTTAATTTTTTTTCTGACTAAAGCAGTGGTTTTCAAACTACTAAGTCTCCTCAAAAGTATTAAGAGGTTCCTCTAAAGGACAGCCATGACTTTGATGTTATTTGGCCATAAGCTTCAACCTAGCTACAGGTAGTCCTTGACTTATGACCGCAACTGAGCCCAAAATTTGTTTTGTAAGTGAGACAGTTGTTAAGTGAGTTTTGTCCCATTACATGACCTTCCTTGCCACAGTCGTTAAGTGAATCATTTCAGTTGTTAAGTTAGTAACACAGTTATTAAGTGAATCTGGCTCATTGACTTTGCTTGTCAGAAGGTCACAAAAGGTGATCACATGACCCCGGGGCGCTACAACTGCCATAATTATGAGTCAGTTGCCAAGCGTCCGAATTTTGATCACCTGACCGTGAGGATACCGCAATGATCGTTAAGTGTGAAAAACAGTCATAAATCACTTTTTTCAGTGCCGTTGTAACTTTGAACGGTCACTAAAGAATGGTCATAAGTTGAGAACTACTTGTATTCTCCCTCACAACAAACAAAATGTATCGAAAAGTTATTTGACTACTCCATCAATCTTCCCTTCCAACCTGCTGCCAGAAAGGAATGTTCTACTCTCAAGGCGTCAACAACACAAATATAACCAAATTGATGAGGAAATGTGGTTGTAAATGCAATTCTTGAAAACCCCTGTTTTGGAAATAGAGAGGCCACAAAAGGAACTGAGGGAAATTTGGCCTCAGTGGCTAGATTGCATGGGATCCTTCCATGTGTTGGGTTGTGCAGCATGAAACAATCCCTTGGATCTCGCAAGTGAAGAAGCTTTATAATTAAGGTTTAGTTGCATCCAACATAGTGGCCTGTCTAAGATTAGACATCCCCGATCAAACTGTAATGTTCAGTGAATCCTTAAGGGAGCAGAAGTCGACACAACCTCTACGTGGTATCCAGTTAAATTTGACATCTTTTTTGCAAACTTGAATGCATGCTAACTATTTGTGTGCAGCTCTTTGCAGATTCAGAGTGGAAGAAAAACAAAACAGTGAGTATGTCAGGGGAACAAATTTAGAGGAATTTAAATGAATTGGTGCTATTTGGTTTTTTTTTACTGTAAAGTTGTTAATAAGGCCCTGTAAGTTAATTGGCTCGGTAGACCTAGACTTAGGTGGGAAAATAGAATTTTACCAGTAAACAAGCACTCTGACACATTTAAGCTAAGGTTGTGATTGTGTCCTGCCTATTTTCACAACTATGGATGCAGCGTTTGAAAATGAAAATAATTCTCTCTTACAAAGCAGGAGAAGGCCATAGAGCAGTGATGGCGAACCTTTTAGAGACTGAGTGCCCAAAAACCACCCCGCCCCCACCCTGCCCGCCACCCCATGCCCCACCTACCCTCAGGGCACCCGCCTTCACAGCCCACCGCAACAGATCACCCAGGTGACCCAGCAGCGCCATGGTGGCTACATCCTCTACCCACGCCCTGCAGCATCATCTGCGCATGATGGAGCGTGAGGGTGGAGTCTTGTCCCCACTACCCGGCTGTCATGTCCTTGGCAGCGCTGCTCTGCGCGGGCTGCGCCCGGGGGCGACTCTCCTCTGGAGGGGATGCTGGTGAGGAGGGGACCGTGGGGGGCGGCAGGGCTGGGGCGAAGGCACGTGTGCCCACAGAGAGGGCTCTGAGTGCCGCCTCTGGCACGTGTGCCATAGGTTCGCCACCACTGCCATAGAGATATAAGATCTGTAAAGTTTCCAGCTAACCATTTCAGTGGTGAAAAACATTAACAAATGGAAGTTTTGTGGAGCTATCGAAGTCAAGGCTGGATCTGGATCACAAATAGAACCCACAGATCCCTAAAAAAAATAACCTGTTGAAAAGCTTAGCTGACAGTAAACTGGTTGTCCACAGGTTGCTTATCTACTTTGTAGAGAAGAGCAGTTGGAAAAATACCTTTTCTTTGACTTCATCACAAAAGTCAGTGTCTAAAGTACGCAGAAGAAAAAGTTGAAAGGCCTGAAATATTTTGGGACAAAGTCTTTTGGACTAAGGAAATAAAAATCAAACTGTTCATGCACAATCATGCAAGCTATTTTGGAGGGGAGGGGGACGGGTAAGATATTTGAAGAACATCTTGCCAGATGCTAAGCAAGTTGACTCTGTTAGGCTTTAAAGTCGTGGGGCAGCCATTGGTGAAATATTGTGTAGCTAGAAGGAAACATGGATTCAACCAAATATCAATATATCTCTACTTATGTCCTACTATGGAGACTGGTGCTCTCTGAGCTTAGTGGCTTATCTGCAGACATTTCATTACCCAACAAGTAACATCATCAATGCTAATGAGTGTGGCGTTTTCTCCCTATTTATAGACAGTAGCTTCCCCTGCTATAGCCATTAAGAGAGATACACAGAAATAAACCATATTTATACACATTTAAAAGACAATTAAAAAAGATAATAAGGAAACAAAATGACTAAACCACATCCTCTTCAGCAGCTTATAAACAGATAAGCAGGGAGTAACCCCAGACAAACAATCAAGTAGAAAACAATATCCTTATCAAGAAACTACAAGGAGGAAAGGACACCCCCCATTAACACTAGCAATGCAAGCTACTGTACATTCAGAGGGAGCAAACCCCACATTCACTAGCTGTTGAAATTGTGGGTGCTCCATCACTGGAGGCTTTTAAGAAGAGACTGGACAACCACTTGACAGAAAAGGTATAGGGTCTCCTGCGTGAGCAGGGGGTTGGACTAGAAGACCTCCAAGGACCCTTCCAATTCTGTTACTCTGTTATTGCCTAGTTGGGTAGTGAAACGTCTGCAAGAAAATGACTAAGCTCAGAGAGCATCAAGGATTCCACAGTTCAACACTGAAGTACAAATGTTTTCTTCTATCAGAATCACGTGAAGCTGAAAAGAGGCTATATATATACTGTATCAGCAAGATCACAGTCTGAAACAAACTTCCAAATCAGCCATAAACTCTTGTAGAAAAGAAAGATAAAAGGTTTTGGAATGGATTTCAATCTCCAGACTTGAATATTATAGACCAGTGATCCCCAACCTTTCCAGCTTGGTGGCCCAGCGGGGTGGGAAGAGGGGATAATTCTGCGTGAGCAGTAGGCGCGCATGTGCGCAACTCCATTGTATGAATGGTGGGCATGCATGTTGACTGCTTGTACAAATGGAATTGCATGCATGAGCGCCAGTGCCCGCTGCTTGCACAAGTGGAGCTGCGCACGCACACTCACCCATGCTCATCGCCTGGTTCTGAATGGGCCACGCTCCACTAGTGGGGCGTGGCCCAGGGGTTGGGGACCCCTGTTAGAGACAATCTGTAAGGAGATCTTATACTCTTAAGGTGACTTTCAGATATTTTTTATGAACTGGAAAAATTCTGCAAGAATGGGGGGGAAACCCCCCAAAAGCGAGAATTAAAAGACTTTCAGCTAGCAATGGGAAGCATTTGATCACTGTTATTTCTACCAGTTGAGGGGTCTGAATTGATTGTTAAAAGTTCTGCACCTGCCAAATTGCTTTGTTGTTTTGAATAGGTTCAAAATCTTAAATCTCCTGAAGTTCTTCACCGATTGCTTTGAAATTTTGACACAACGTTGCATTCGAAAACGCGCGTGTTTTTACGGCAAACCAGACAATCTCTATATCTGCACAGACAATGGAACAACAAAAAATATTGTATACCCACAAGCATTGTGAAATTAAACATATTACAAACGTGCGCTTTCTCTTTTCTTTCTTTTCCATTTAACCAGACTGAGCCACAGCAACGCGTGGCCGGGTACAGCTAGTAACAAATAATTGTGTATTCAAATTTCCAGAAAGATGTCCTTAACTCTGTATCAAGTAGAGGTTTGCCAGCTTTCACTCACTTATCAATTCACTGAAAGATACAATTTGGCCTGGGTGCCTCAAACTTTGCATGTAGATGTAAAATGCAAGATGAATGTATAAACTTCAACCTGGCTTCTGAAATGTCTTTTACTGACCTGTATGTTTTTCTTTGTTGTCCATTTACTCCTATCCTTTCCCCCTCTTTCCCCCATCCCTTACCATTGTTCATTTTCAATTTTTAAAGGCTCATTCCCTTACAATGGCTACCAATATGGAAGGTGAAAGAAACTGATTTCGGGTAGAGTTTGTTTTTTCTTTCATTTGCACAAAGATCAGAAATGATTATTGAACTGCTTCAGGCTTTTTCAACCAACAGCACTGATGGTTTAGGGCAGGGGTAGGCAAACTTGGCTCTTTTATGACTCGTGGATTTCAACTCCCAGAATTCCTGAGCCAGCATGGCTCAGCTTGGAAACCTCTCTCTTTCCTCTCAGCATGGCTGGCTCAGGAATTCTGGGAGTTGAAGTCCACGAGTCATAAAAGAGCCAAGGTTGCCTACCCCTGGTTTAGGGCAAGGGTCTCTAAACTTGACAAGACATAATTTAAATACAACATAGACTTTATTTAGATGTAGATCAAACCTTGTTTTCTTTTTTTTTAAAAAAAATTAAAGCCTTTAATAAGTATTGCATGATAATCACTTCACATTGACTGCAGTGTTCCCAATATTATTAATGCAACATTAGTAATAAATATTCCCATTTTTTAGAAGGTTACTATATAAGATTGGGGCAGGTAGCGGCTCAGTGGTTAAGATACTGGGCTTCTTGGCTGGAAAATTGTAGCCCAGGTTTGAGAACTGAGCACCATGCGATAGGGTGAGCTCCTGTCCCCGCCCCAGCTCCTGCCTACTAGTGGTTTGAAAGCATGCAAATGTGAGCAGATAAATAGGTACCACTTCAGTGGGAAGGTAACAGTGCTCCACAATGTCATGCTGGCTACATGACCACGGAAATGTCTTTGGACAGTGCTGACTCAGTGGCCTTGAAATGGAGATGAGCACCGTCCCCTAAAGTCAACAACGACTAGCAGAGTAAAATCCGCAGGGACTCCTTTTTTTACTATATAAGATTATTTACATAGCTTTTACATTTAACAACAAATTCTCTGGTTGGGTTAATGTTGATTATTTAATTTTACAAGATTATTTTCTGATTATATATTTTTTTAATGTTTAAAATGGACTGTTTCTAGAGATGCTTTAGCTTTAATTCCCTCTTGCATTAACTGTGTCTTTTCTTTGTGGGTGAAGGTGGCTACGGGGATCCAACAGATCAAGACGTTCCAGTTGTGCCATTAACCCATAACTCCTACCAACTGTATGATTCTGAGGATCCTTATGAAGATCAACAAGATCCCTATCTAGGATCCTATGGTTATCCTCACATTGCACAACCAGAATTCACACCAGTGGATGAAGAAATGGAGTCTGCCTGAATAAGCCGCTTTCCGAGGAGAATCTCCAAAAGAAGCATCAGCTCTCCAAAACGCAATCGGTCAATTAAAAAAACCTCACAATGAACTGCCTTTATATTCTTTGTGTACTGTTATGTTACATGAGCTAATGTTTAGGCCTCTGTCCGGTTGACCTAAATGTTGTCATGGAAACTGTTTGCAAGCATATACATTAAAGGAAAAACTATATTGTACATGGCCATTTTGATGAGACAGGAAAGAGCTAATTACATTGCATGCAGAAATTATTAACAGTATAGCGGTTTATGGTTAAGTGAAAACTCCAAAAGATGTATTTGTAGATGTTTGTAGTTAGGCTATGAATATGGTTCAACGCACATTTCAAAATATTACAATGCCAGATGGCAAATTTGAATTAAATCAGGGAGAGTTCTTCTTTTATCCCTTGCTTTCTGTTTTTTTTTTGTCTAAATTTTAAATATGTGCTTCCCTCAGAGTAAACCTACTAAAGCTACTATTATGTCTGAATTCTCTGAAGTTTTTTTTTTTAATTCTCCATATAAAGATGTACATGAAGTGGGGGGTTTTTTCCTCTCATCCCACAGTATTCCCATAAAATAAATACCTGTTGCAAATGCACCAATAATTTATTGTGGGTTTAATATTACTCTGTTTTCTATACAAATAAATTGGCAAACTTTTATAAGTATTTTTTCTACTGTACTGATTTTAAGAGACCCTGGTTTCAATTCAAAATTGAATTGTAGGTCTGATCTTATTAACCTTCAATTTCAAATTTGTGAGTATTGATTATCAGCCCAGTTAGCAAATTCCTGCTTAGTTCAAGTGACTTGGATATCCTCATTTTTTCCTGCAAGTCAAAAATCTATTCTATCAATACTGAAGATCACTGGTTAAGAACCACATTTGGTCTATCTCTTTATTCCAGCATTTATTTATTAATTCATTCCACATATCGGCATCTAATTCCTCACACTTCTCTAGAATAAGGTTAAAAAAATGTTGCGCATGTGAGATTAGCATGATACAATTTTCCTGAATATTAATTCTTTTTTAAAAGTTGTTGGAAAGGTATAAGATGACCCTTTTTGATTACACCCAACGGCATGATATATGCAATCTCTTAGTATTGTTTGCCAGGAAATGTTGAATTCACAGCATGCTACAGGCAATAATTTAAAGATGGTCTTTCTTCAGGATATTTCCGATTGTCATCCCACAATGTTGCTCCTTATGAGTTAAAAATTGTTTCGACATGAAGCCATTGAGTAGACTCAGAATTTTTGAAAGCACTTTGATTACAACTCACTACCTAACTCAATATAGTAAAAAAGTTTTCCTTAAATGTATCAAACGCAAACATCTTGAAAGATGTTAACTCTCATTGGACTTTAGACAATAGTTTTAATTTCGCTCGTAAGGTCTGTCTTAAGAGGCTCTAGCTTGATACGACACAAATGGATTTGATAACTTTTTACTTAATTCAATACAATAAAATTTTCCTTAAATATTTTTAAGTAGCATTGAAGGATGTAACCCACACTTGACTCTTAAACAATTGTTTTCATTTTGCTTGCAAGATGTGTCTTAACAGGCTCCAGCCTGATATTACACTAATGCAGTAGTGGCGAACCTATGGCACGGGTGCCAGAGGCGGCACTCGGAGCCCTCTCTGTGGGCATGCAAGCCATCGCCCCAGTCCTAGGCCTTCAGCTGGGTTTTATAAAACCTTTTCACTTTAGGGCTCCGCCGCCGTGTGCAAAAAAAAAAAAAAAAGGTTCAATCACTCAATTTCAACTTCTCGCAGGAAAAAAAAATCTTGCAAAGTTGGAATTGATAGATTGAACTTTTTAGTCCCACCCAGTCTGCTGTTACCACCTCAGCTACGCCCACTTAATGGGCCACACCCAGCCAACGGGCCACACCCAGCCAACGGGCCACACCCACCCAGCATTCGACGATGCATAAGTGGGTTTTGGGTTGCAGTTTGGGCACTCGGTCTCTAAAAGGTTCGCCATCACTGCACTAATGGATTGAGTAACTTTTTATTTCAAGATATCATAGATCTTTTTAAAAACATACTGTTTAGATAAGAACTAATGCAAACTTGTAATTTAAAATTTGATTTTACCTTAGTGGCTTCTTAAACTCTTTTCAGTAATATATTCACTCAGTAATATATAATATATCCAAAAACTAAAGACCAAGGAGGACTAGTAATTTTATCAGCAATGCATGTGAACTTCACAAATTATTGGGGGATGCTGATTACATTGTATGACAATTAAGTTTTACAGAATTATAGAGAATAGTCAGCGATGAAGGCATCAAATCTGGATTACTCAATGAAACTCTGAATTTTAAAAACAGCAGTTTGCATTTATAATACATGATACAACCAAGGATTGGGATATGGTACTTCTGTACCCATTGAAGCTCACTTTTACAGTTTTGCAACTGAATAATCAATTTGTAGTCATAATTAACTATACTCATGTTATGAAACAACTGTGCTATTTCAAGAGAAGAAAAAAAATATTCTTTAATTCCTTCTGATGACAATTTGCTACTAATGCTAATTTAATTATCTTTAAATGTTTTGTTGTATGTACGCATGCCAGAAATAGTAATGAACATATGGGTTGTTTCAGTTCCCCCCCCCCAAACTCTAGTAATGGTTACATTCTGGAAAATTAACAGATGTTGCCAGATGTTCCTATAAATTACAATCCTTGTGAAGCATTTAGAAGAGGAACGGTGAAAGTATCTACATTCTCAATTCAGGCAGAGGTTTTGCCCTATTTGTGGATTTCTAACCAGATGTGCAAACATCTTCTAGAAGGTCTACAATGACTCTTTGGCCGTTTGAATACTTTTGCCTCTTTGCAAAAGGATGGTCAAAAGTCTGTGCAAAAGTATAGATGCTATGTGTCTGGTTACTGTTTGGTGGCTTTCTGAATATTGTGCTTTTAATATTTTAACTGAAGGTATGCCATTTGGGGGACCCATGGCTGACAAACTTGCTTGTAATATTAAGTAGTTAACAATGTTACACACTAACATCTAAAGTATAGCCAGAAGAGAATACTAAATCCTACTGCCCCTCATTTTCCTTCTGTCAGAAGGAGATAACAGAACATTGTTAACCTGTACATAATTAATCAATGAACATTCATTACCATAAGATGTAGTGATGACCACAAACTTGGATGAGGCGAAAAGAAGAATCATAAATTGTTTGGGACACAAATATTGTGGGATCATCTGTTTAGGATATGGAGACTGGTAACATAAAACTACTGTAGCTCAATAGAAGAATTATCAGTAGACCCAAAGATGCTTTTTCACAAGGCAACTGGACTTTCTTGTTTTTCTTTGAAGACGTTTCGCTTCTCATCCAAGAAGCTTCTTTAGCTCTGACTGGATGGTGGGGAATGGAAGGATTTATACCCGTTGCAGACAGCTGTTCATTTGCATTCTTTTAGAGAGTCATTATTAGTATCAATTCTAGTTATCAGTAGAATTATTTTATGTTGGTGCAATGCATTATTTAGCATATGGTGGTTACATTAGCCAAGAGACCACAATGCTAATGCAGAGTAGTAGTTTGGCTGCTTGCTAGCCCTGTTTGATTCATGCTTGCGTGCTTTCCGAGGTGTGCCACAAGGGACGAGCTAGCTCTGCACCAGAAATAAAAATGAGCGGCTTTCCTGCAGGACATCTGGGATCCTCTCCCTCCAGTAAATCTACCTCACAAATAAACGTTGCAACTGGGAAGATCCGGTGCCAGCAGGATTCTAACTATCCACATGAAATGCCAGCTCGTCTCCCCACCTAAGTGGTACCTATTTATCTACTCGCATATGACATGCTTTTGAACTGTTAGGTGGGCAGAAGCTGAGGCCAGGAATGGGAGCTCGCCCCACCATGCAGTTCTAGGATTCGAACCACTAGCGAAGGCCATCTCCAGCGTCAGTAAGCCACTGAGCCTCATAACCCTGTGGTCTAAAGGGATGACTGAATGTGGTGAAATTGAGGGTGGTAGTCAATGGTTTTTTTGTGCTCCCCCCGGCCAGGCCATTCCTTGATCGGCAACCTTTCACTCCCCTCCCGAGTCAGACTGCCATGCTAAGGTGGATGGGATGGGTGGGGTAGACCTGGTCCCCCTCCGCCATTTCGGAGCCAGGGGGGAGTGATGGTGAACAGCTCCCCTGCTGCTATGCGCCGCTGGAGGGGCTTTCTTTAAGCTTTGCCCCGCAGATCACCTGCCCGGGCGCAGTCGCCACCTCGTCCTCCGCCAATGCTCCTGTGGCTTGCGCCGTGACCAGGCGGCACAAGCCTCCCCCGTCGCCTCCCTCTGCCAGTCCTTTGTCGCCTTTCTCACAGGGAAGCTCTGGGGGGGGGGGGTAGAAGCTTCCCAGGCAGCTGGCAAATGTCCAAATATCAATTCAAATTTGTTGTTTAAACAGTTCAATTGTGCTAATTAGGTCCAATTATTGATGATTAACTACGAGGAGGAAAATCCAGAAGGGGATAATACAACCTGCTCTTTAGTCTTGAAAGGAGCAATTGTGCATCTGCTGAGCAAGAGACTAAGTCGTAAACTGGGGTGCTCTTGCACAGCAGAGGCGTGGCAACCTTTAGACTTAGTCTTATTGGAGCAGGCAGATTAAGACAACCCACTTGTGGATTCTCCATCCAATCATGCTGGAGAACGGAGAACACAGCAGCTCTGAGCACGGATGCGCACTTGCTTGCTGCCCTGCATTGCTCGTCTCCCTTCTCCCTTCTGGAAATGGCAGCCCAGTTTCCTGCCGTTTCTCCTCCCAGCGCAGTTCCTCCCTCTTCCCAAAAGCATTTCTTTGCTAACCTGCTTTCCAGCTCTGGCGTGTTTCTCTTCTGCTGCAGGGAAACGGAGTTTGTGGGACTAAAAAAGTTCAGTCAGACCTTCCAACTCCTTGTGAGAAGTTGGAAGGTCTGACTGAACTTTTTTTAGTTCCACAAATTCCGTTGAAAAAAGGTGCCGGAGCGCTGTTCCATGCTTTCTATGACAAAAAAAAGCCCTGGTGGTAGTTATCTATTATAGCATTTAATGTACAGTTCAGTCTTCTGAAAGGGAAGAGCTGTTAACATGGGGCCCGAAATTAAATGTGCTTTCACTGCTTAGCTCCAGCCTTCAGCAGGAATATGAAACTTAACAGCTTGCTCAAATATTTCAGATCTAATGAAGTAAGCATGACATAAAAGTTCAACCAAAGGACAGAAAGATATATGGAGTTAAAATATATACATTATTTTCAGGAAAACACTATTTATTACTTATTTATTTCAGCTGTTTATTGCTCTCTCTCTCTCCCCACCAAAAAGGAGGATATAACAAAAAGAAAAATGTACCAACTGTAGTCTTAGCTTTGCATCTTATTAAAGATTTTTTTTAAAAATCAGTAATACATAAAAATAATTTAAAGTAGGTAATCCAATGCTTATGCAAACAGCCATACTGTAAAATTCTGGGAGGTTCCTGACATGACAAAGTAATAAGCTTCTCTTCAACTTTTTTACATTCTTCCTATTACATTGGTCGAAAGTCTTCAGGCCTGTAAATAAAAGAATGAAAACACATTAATTGGGACACTGCGAAATAAAAGCAAGAATCGGAAATAAGTTAATTCTAGGCTATTACAGCATCAAACTCTACCTAATTTCATAGCTCAATTTCTATCATTGTAAGGACCAAAGAGGGGAAAATATTTCTGATAACTTTGTGAATAATCATTTGGTATTAGAACTTGACAGCTATTAACAGAAATATGTAATTAATGTCCAACAGCTTCTGCTGTTCAAGAAACCAAAATAAAAAGCAAGCATGAATTTTGTGTTTCTTCCATTCAAAGTCAGAACTAGGCACAAAAAAGATTAATTGCAGACACCCTGCAAAGCAAAACAAAAAACAAAAAACCCAGTTTTAATAAGTCTGCAATTCCCATGACCCCACCAACCCAATTCTGGTTAGCAGATGGTAATTTCAGAACTTGGCAACAACATCATATAACTGACACAAGCCAATGAAGGAAGACTGCATAGATTAACTCATCACTGAACCCCACAGATTTTCAAAGATCTGCAGCCAAGAGTTTGTCACTTATCTCTAAAGAATAGCCATATGGATGATATGGTTACGTTTTTATTATAGCTGTCCCACGAACACAACAAACAGTGAGGTATTCACCATTTGCTAACTTCTGTCTCTATTTATTCAGTCAAGCTCTTTGTATTTCTTTCAAATATGGGCACAAATCCACCTATAACCTGTTGCTATCTTCCCAACCTGGGCCTGGGTCATTCTAGTGAAATCACATTCTAACCACCATAAAAGACAAAAGTTGACTAAGGCATTTTTTTTACCACCATCTCTGTTATTTGGGCTCCCTTAGTCAAGCACCTCTACCTTTTAACCAATGGCTCTGCAAAAAGAGAGCAGCATTGCAAAGTAAAAAAAAAAAAAGCCAGGTACAAATTGAGTAAGTATTAGTGACATAAAGCAATAATACATTTTCAAAACAGTGGGGATGCTCCTTACCACATAAATACACATACCCATCAAGCATACACCCTTATGGGACAAGCAACACAATGCTATATGCGATGTGCAGAGGACTAAGAAATTGTAAGAAAAATAACTAGAAGCATAAGATGAGGGGGAAAAATAGCTAAATCTAGTATATGGTATTATCTAATGGTCATGTTCTTTTTGTGCCAACCCAACGGTAGTGAGGCCCCTCCTTAAGAAGCCCTCCCTGGACCCAGATGTATTGGCTAACTATCGCCCGGTCTCCAACCTTCGCTTTGTGGCGAAGGTTGTCGAGAGTGTGGTTGCGCAGCAATTCCCTCGGAACCTGGAGGAAACAGTCTATCTGGACCCGCTCCAGTCGGGCTTCAGGCCGGGATACAGCACGGAAACAGCATTGGTCACGTTGGTAAATGATCTCTGGAGGGCCCGGGACAGGGGCCATTCCTCTGTCCTTGTTCTTTTGGACCTCTCAGCGGCTTTTGATACCGTGGACCACGGTATCATGCTGCGACGTTTGGGTGAGTTAGGAGTGGGAGGCACTGTGATGCGGTGGTTCTCCTCCTTCCTCACCGACCATACGCAGTCTGTATTGGCAGGGGGACAGAGGTCGACCCCAAGGCCCCTAACTTGTGGGGTCCAACAAGGGTTGGTCCTTTCTCCCCTTTTGTTCAATATTTATGTGAAGCCGCTGGGAGAGATCATTCGCAGCTTTGGGGTGGATTTCCATCAGTACGCTGATGATACTCAGCTGTACATTTCCACCCCAGGTCACCCCAACGATGCCCTTGACGTGATGGCCCGTTGCCTGGAGGCNTCCCATGTAACACCGCTGCTGCGTGAGCTGCACTGGTTGCCGGTAGCCTTCCGGGTGCGCTTCAAGGTGCTGGTCATCATCTTCAAAGCGCTCCATGGCATCGGACCTGGATATCTCCGAGACCGCCTTCTGCCGCAGATTACCTCCCATCGGCCGGTACGCTCCCACAGAGTGGGTCTCCTCAGGGTGCCGTCAGCCACACAGTGCCGGCTGGCGACCTCCAGGGGGAGGGCCTTCTCGGTGGGAGCTCCCACCCTCTGGAACGAACTACCCCCAGAGATCCGGGTGATCCCGGATCTCCCCTCCTTCCGCCGCGCCCTAAAGACATGGCTCTTCCAACAAGCGGGATTGGCCTAAGGGAATTTTAGTGGGGTTTTAAGAGTAATTTTAATTGACATAGGCCACAGTAAATATTTCTTTTTAATTAGGTTTTAAACTGGGTATTTTTATTGTTGTATCTGTTTTATAAGGCTGTCAGCCGCCCTGAGTCCGTAAGGAGAAGGGCGGGATAAAAATTAAATAAATAAATAAATAAATAAACCCGTCCCACTCCCGTATTCTCTGAGTGAATATTCTTTTAGGTGCCAAAATTAATAATAAAGCCAAAAGTAGAATATAAGAATAGAATAGAATAGAATAGAATAGAATAGGATAGAATAGAATAGAATAGAATAGAATAGAATAGGAGATGGAAGGGACCTTGGAGGTCTTCTAGTCCAGTCCCCTGCTCAAGCAGAACAATAATGATTGTTAATAATAATAATAATAATAATAATAATAATAATAATAATAATAATATATAGAACAATAATGTAGGAGAAAAGCAGACAGAGCTTGGGGATGGAGTCAAGTGAGTAATCAGCCTAGAGTTGTTATGTTCCTGCAAACAGTCCAAGTCTAAATCCTCTTGAATTCTACTGAATCTTTATCTAGTGCCAGTTTAGTACTAGAGTCTTGTGAATAGGCATGATGAATAAATCATCTTAACCGGAACTTAATGTGTGGACGCAATACTTTGTGCCTGACAAATAAGTCTTATTTTACTATTCTGTGCTAATGCAATTCAGAGGATTTCTGCTATAGAACCTGAAGGTAAGTAAGGCATCAGGACTGGCAGCCACTAATAATATTTTCCACGAAGGCCAATTGAAACGTAATGCCCATAATCATATCTGGGCAAAGATCTGGTGTGGTGTAGTTGTTATGGACTAAGAGTGGAGACACCCAGATCCTAGTCCGCCTTTAGGCAGAAAAGCCAGCCAGGTGCCCTTGGACTTCTCACTCTCTCTCAGCCCAAATCAGTCAGACTCTATGCCAAGCCAGCTGGAAAACCAAAACCTCTGTCACTTCATGCACTGATCGCTTTGCTGTGTGACATGTTGCAAATGCAAGGTACCGTAAAGTAGACTCCCGCAACCAAGAGGGACAAATGGTAGGAACAACTATCACTGCAAATATAGGTACCTAATTCTTTTTGAGTTAATTATGTACTATGTAAAAAAACAAACACCTTTATTTTGTTACTCTTGGGTCTATTCTATGTTTATTACAGGACAACTAATGCATTAGCTTTACATTGGGATCTATAGCGGCAATCCTCCTCCAAAACATCACCTAGCTGGTGCAGTTAGAACTCACAGTCTCCTGGTTTCTGCCTGGTGCTTTAATCACTGCACCAAATTGGCTCTCGATATACATACAGGTGGACATTAATAAACCTATGTGTACAGCCAATATGTAAAAGAACACTGAAAAAGAATTCAAAGATTTTATAAAATAGTTACGGGTATTCTGAAGATATACAGCTCATAGAATCACAACCCACCTCCTCTTTTAACATCTCAATGACAGAATATTCATTAGCATTGGATGGTGGGTATGACATTTTTCTTAATGGAAAAAGGAACAATGAGAATGTCCTTGGGTTTCAAACACCCTGCACTGTTTTTGGAAATAGACTGTGTTCGCAATAGAGTTACCTAAAATATGTGATGTCTACAAAAAGGGTTCGATTTTTCTGCAAGACAGAAGAAATATACTGTATAGACTCCCTAATAGCAAGTATCTTAGTGAAAAATCTATATGAGGAATAATTTGATTCTACCTAGAACAAGGTAATAATTATGGATGTCTCTTCTCATCTTCTGATTTAATGCTCTATTTCCTCACTAAATTACTTATTTTCAATATGTTGTTTTTATGACCTAGGCTGTTGCTGTGAACACACTTTTGTTCAAAATCAACTTCCTATTTTTTTGTCTTTTACAATAGAGTAGAATAGTGCAGAAGATGGGACTCCTATTTTTATGAGAGATATTTACGGTATGTTATTTCCCAAGTTGACAGAATAAATCAAACAAACTGGAAAGTACCATTATTGTAATCTGCCAAAAAAAATCCCAAACAGATGTCCAAAGGATATATAGCAGGAGTGTCAAACTACCGGCCTGCAGGCCAGATGCGTCACACAGAAGCCCCGCCCACCCAGCTCCGGCAAGGGGGAAAAAAGTCACGATACGTCGTGACCCATCACGTGACGCGGCGAGTTTGACACCCCTGACTTAGAGGGAATTTAGATTTTCATACCAAAATCTAATGAGATAGAGCAAATCAATATTATGTGCTCCTTCTCCAGGATCGAGCAAGTTTTAAACACAGGGGATGCAGATTATCTGAATAGATTGAAACACAGCTTTCATTAGCACCTTTGTATCCCTTAATTTTGATTACAATAGAAGCCTGAGAATCACCTCCCAACTTTCGACAATTCATACGATCATAAAATATCTTATTCAGAAACTAGAGATCAAGGCCATTGTTTTAATTGTTCACTATTTTAGTTACCACCAAGCAATTAAAATCAACCATGAAAAAGCCCAGGAGATTGGAATGTGGTGATTATTAGCTGATGACACATGTTCTGTTCCGCGATAAGATGACCCTGCATCTTTCAGGCTTTCTTAATTAAGAAATAGCCTGTTGGAATAGAGTCTTGAATGCAGTGTTTTGCTTGATGAATCGTAATTACCAAATAAAGGCAGTATTTAACAAGGCAAACATACTTTATAGTAATCTTAATATTCTCATTAAATTAATGTGCAGAGAAAGTCAAGTCCATGTTTTAGAAAAAGGCATTAATTTTAGCTTACCAAAACGGTCTACCAATTTACTCTAATTGAAGAATGGGCAAGGAACCCTTGAGCTGCAGTAGGAGGGCCTATCACACATGGCATCGTCTACATCAGGGGTAGTCAACCTTGGCTCTTTTATGACTCGTGGACTTCAATTCCCAGAATTCCTGAGCCAGCTTAGCTGGCTCAGGAATTCTGGGAGTTGAAGTCCACGAGTCATAAAAGAGCCAAGGTTGACTACTCCTGGTCTACATACTGAGCCAATTGTTTGTTTGTTTTTTAAATGTATGTTAAACTTATTTTAAAGATTTACAGTTTAGCATTTATGAGTTTCTGCCTTAAAATGAGAGGAACAAATAGCACAATTGATGGGTTGCCTACTGTAATGATATGTGGGAATGGTTGCTTAGCCTGCAAAAGGCATGTTGATGTGGCAAACGTCTCAGAAGGGACGTTTTTTAGGCTGCAAAGTACACAGGCCTAGGCTGCATTAACAGAGGGATAGAATCAAGATCACGTGAAGTGTTAATACCACTTTACAATGGCTTGGTAAGGCCACACTTGGAATGCTGCATCCAGTTTTGGTCACCGCGATGTAAAAAAAGATGTTGAGACTCTAGAAAGAGTGCAGAGAAGAGCAACAAAGATGATTAGGGGACTGGAGGCTAAAACATATAAGGAACGGTTGCTGGAATTGGGTATGTCTAGTTTAATGAAGAGAAGGACAATGGGGGATAGCAGTGTTCCAATATCTGATAGCAATACTGATAGCAGTTCAATACTGATAGCAGTGTTCCAATATCTCAGGGGCTGCCACAAAGAAGAGGGAGTCAAGCTATTGTCCAAAGTGCCTGAAGGCAGGACAAGGAGCAACGGATGGAAACTAACCAAAGAGAGAAGCAACCTAGAACTAAGGAGAAACTTCTTGACAGTTAGAACAATTAATCAGTGGAACACCAACCTGCCTCCAGAAGCTATGAATGCTCCAACACTGGAAGTTTTTAAGAAGAAACTGGACAGCCATTTGTCCGAAATGATATAGGTTTCCTGCCTGAGCAGGGGGTTGGACTAGATGACCTCAAAGATCCCTTCCAACTTTATTATTATTATTATTATTATTATTATTATTATTATTATTATTATTATTATTATTATTATTATTATTATTATTATTACTACTACTACTACTACTACTACTACTACTACTACTACTACTACCACTACCGCAATGAGGGAGACATATACTTTCAGACTTGCAAGTGTGGATATCAGCCTTCCAAGGTAGCCCAGATGGAAAGCACACCCAGATAAACTAATTCTACTTTAACGTAAGGTTACATTAACCGAATCCTGTGTGATTTATAAATTGTTCTGAAACTTTTACTCAATTTAGTAAATTTATCTTATCACAAACCAACATTTAGGAACGCTGAATTTAAGAACTGCTAAACCAGAGCAGACACCCCCCCCCCCCCCGCCATCCACTCAAGCCATTCTCTGCATTAGTCCTTATACTTACATTCATCTTTAAGCAAATTATCTACTGGTTAAGTTTGATCCCGTTGAAAACCAATATAGTTTTCTCCAATATACCTAACCATATTTCATGGCCAAAAGCTGCTATTTATGAAGTGATAACATTTGCAGGTGTGCTCTTTCATCAATTGAAACCACATGCTTGGCATCTTCTCGTGCTCCTCTATTTGAAATATTTTGCTTTCTGGCTCGTGCTTCTTACGAAGCGTGACTGGAAACATACCTGCAAAAATATCTTATTCTTTTATATCGCCACTGCTTGTCCTGGGCCCCTTGGTGTTGGAGGCAGACAGATATTTCATTGAGGCATACCAGAGAAGAATTAAAGCAGCCATATGGTTATGTAGATATGTATAAGATTATAAATACGGGTTGTCCTCAATTTACAACAAGTAAATGTGTTTGTTAAAAGAGGATCCATTGCAGGAGGTATCATAAATATTCCTTTATGACAGACTTACGGAGTCCAGATCTTTGGGAAAGCATCTATTTCCTCTTGTGTGTATTCATTTAGCTTCTTGGGCACGTTGCGGGGCTGCGGAAGCTCCTCTACCAGATTCTTACGAATGTCTTCAGGAATAACCTAAGGAAACGAGAAACACAATGATAAACATCAGTCTTCATTCAGTTCCTCAGAAGGCTGGACCTTTGAGGGTTCAGTTCAATTACAGCAGGGGTGTCAAACTCAATTTCATTGAGGGCCGCATCAGCATTGTGATTGCCCTCAGTGGGGCGGGTGGGTGTGGCCAGGGTGGATGCGGCCTACTGGGTGGGCGTGGATGGAGTGGGTGTGGCCTGCTGGGTGGATGTGGCTAGCTCTACACCGTTTGCGTCAAGGGTGCCTGTGGGGGCCTGGGCAGGAGTGGGATAGATCTGAGGGTCTCTGGCAGAAGGGGGTGGGACCAGGGCAAGTGCCAAGGCGTGGTCCACTGGAAGAGCCTCACTGTTCCTCTCAGGCCATGCAGGGGGGGGCTTATGGAGCTAAGACTGAATGTGTTTCAGCATAGATGGCCACCACAGAATTGTACATTGGCTCCCGGCTGGCCTGGGCCAGGGCCAAGGCAGAGGGGGCCGTTCCCTCATTGTTTCCAGGATGGCTTCGCGGGCCACATGAAACCGCTTTGTGGCCGCATCTGGCCCCCGGGTCTTGTGTTTCACATGTCTGAATTACAGCTATTTAGAGATAGCTGAAAGGAAGTCTATATTCTCTTTTTGTACCTCTACATCAAATACCATCATTTCCACAAAGGAGACAAAACACAAACTTTTCACAGAATCATGAAGTTGGGAGGTGCCACTTGGACAATTGAAGTTTATTAACATTTTGGATTGACTGAGAACACGGTAGTTGTTCATGAAGGAAATTAATCCTCCAAAATACAACTTGCCTAATAATTGTGCACACAGTGTAAACATTCCTGGTTCCTTCAATCTGATTGGNTTTGTTTTAAAAGAGAGTTAAAGGAAGTTATAGATTTGTTAGATTAATAGTTGATTAATGTTAGTTAGATCATGATTATTTTATTGTTAATCCTGTGATTGGCTCTGGGAAGGGAGGGGGGGAGGGATGGAGGGTTGGGTTTGGGGGGAGGGGGGGATTTATATTGTAAAATTTTATAAAACTTTCAATAAAAAAAAAGACTGATCTATATGCTGCTATGTTTTCATATTACGGTAAACATTTTGCATTCTTAGCTTAATTTTTTAAGGTCTATGTATGTCACCTTAAAGCCTATTTTAATTGAAAAGCTAACTTTTGCATTTTGTATATAAAAAAACTGAGTGCTTGGCTAACAATGATAAATAAATAAAAATATGATGAAAAAAATAAAGGTATATAATTCTTCTGCAGGATCATCCATATCAATTTATATTAGGACCAAAAGAAAAAGAGCACAGTAATTCCAAAACTGTTACAACATGAGCTTCTGTACAAAATTGTATTTTTCTAGTAGGAATCTTTCAAATGTAATTTCTTTCGATTACAAGACTAAGAAAGCAAAGTACAATAAGCTGTTATTCATAGGTAAGAAGAATATTAGTAACTGACATACATTATCAGGAAAGAGATGTAGCCTTTGCATCATAGTTCTTCTGTGAAGATTCTTTGGGAGCATTCCATAAATGGCCAGTTTTACAATCTGGAAAATAAGTATTATACATTATGCATACAATTTTATATACAATGCAATGCAGTTTGACACAAAGTAAGAACATTACTAAAAATTATGTAATAAACACAAGCATAATAAAAAGGAAAACTCTCCTTATGTTGCTTGCAAGTGCAAGCATGGAGGGTTTTTCTTACATAAAAATTGCTTTATACTCAATCAGATTAATGACCCCCCCACCTTTAGCTCATCAACTTTCCCCGATACTGGTAAACTCCAGAAGGACAGACAGAGTTCGACTTCCAGAATTCTCCAGCCATCATGAACTATGCAAAGAATTTAGGGGATTGAAATCCACACAACTGGAAGATTATGGATGGACAAAACTAGAATAGAAATGGGCTAATAAGAAAAGACAGGCAACAGTAACTGAAAAAACAGTTCTTTGGATGCTCAATAGGACACATACCATTTCTACTGGAACTGAATACATAAGAGAGAAGAAGGAAGAGGGAGGAGGAAGAGGAGGAGAAGAGGAAGAGGAGATATTTGAAGCGAAGTGAATTGTATACTGTATGGATCAATCATTTTACAGTATATGTTTATCATTAGCATTTCAAAGTAAGTCCATCACAGTCCAAAATGTATGAAAGGTTCTATATTGGGATAGATCTGTTAGCCCACACAAGTGTGTATCAATATGGAATTCAATTTCATGTAACTATTTAAGATAAGAAAGCATATGAAGAACTTTCTTTGCAGAAAATCTTTAGATGGAATTCTGAAATACCAGAATTCAACTAAAATAATGAAAAACTGTCAGAGGCAAAAGTTTTAAACATTGAGGCCAAAAGCAGATAAAACTAAATGGCAATTTAAAAAATGAAGTGGATCCTTTAAAAAATTACACTCAATTTAAATGTGTATTTCCCGATTTTAAGTGCATTAACATGTAGAGCAGAGACATAAAGATGCCACAAAATAGATACCACTAATTCTTTCCAGTCTTCTTTATTATAACTGAAGCTATTAGCTTCTCAAAGGAGGGCTGCTTAAAATAAACTGCAAACATCAAAATAGCGCTCTGAACTGCCCCTTATAATATCCATAAAATTGTCAAGTTAAAAACAAAAATTATTTTTATACCTTCTAAAAAAAGTCTCACACATCCAGTTTATTTATCCAAACTAGGGAAAGCATGCTGAGCATTATATTGAAATTCTTTTCAACTTGATCCTTATTTTGCTAGTTTCTCTCTTCCCCCACCCCCAAATCAAGTTTATTCCAGTTCTGTTCAATCCACAGAGATATTCTGATGGATAGACAGCATCCCAAGCTCCTTTACAAAATGCCTTTCTCTTTCTCTTTCACTGGCTTGGAAAGAGCTCAACCATTCCATTCCATTCCAATGCACTGGAACTCTTATGGAGTTAATGGGAATGCTTTCAGTGCTTAACCTTTGGTAACTGGATGAAGATGTCATGTAGAAAAACGAAAATAAGTAGTCCACAACCAAAACAGATAGAGAGGGTACTAAAATTAAAAGCTTTTATCATGGTTCTCACTGTCATCATCACCATAATTATCTGCAGACAAAACCTTAGGACCTAACTCCAAACCACAAAGCTAATAGAAAAATTATAAGGATACCAAGCAGCGTGAAGCACGTCAGAGCAAACCAAAGCCATGAGCAAAAAGCAGTCAGGTGAAAGCAGGCAACAAAGGAACATCACAGAGTTTCAATTAATTTCAAACTAAATCATTGATTTTCAATTATTTTCAGTCTTTTACTGCTTTTATGCTTTGCAAAGCATAAAATCTGTAAAGTGTTCATGAAGTAGCAGATTTCAAGTCTTTTTCCAGTCCGACACTCTTAAGTTTTTCTTATATTTTTAATGCCACAGACTTCAAGTACATTGATTTAAAAGTTCTGTGGAATCCTTAGTGCCGTCTGAGCTTGGTTGTTTGCTCACGGCTGCTTCATTACTGATGATGTTACCTAACTGGGTAATGAAATGTCTACAAGCAAACCAAGCTCAGACAGCACCAAGGGCCCCACAGTTCAGCCCTGAGTTACAGATATTCTATTCTATTTAAAAAAATTCTGTTAAGCTTTTCTGATATCGTGCAAGTCTGAACTGAGGGCTAAACATTTATAGGTTTATCAGATGTTTAAGAATTGCCTGATACACATAGAGAGTCCCAGTTCAGGTATGAATGGCTTAAGACTATTATACTGATTCTTATGAAATAGTTCTCTTTAATCTGATTAAGAAGTGAAAAAGCTAGATTTTTATAAATAAATACCTCTTTTTATGGCTTTTATGTAGGCAGGCCAAGCTTTTGCAACACACTGCAATTTTCTTTCTGTAAACATTGGCTTTTTTTGCTTAGAGCAATATTTAGAAACCTACATAAAATAGGAAAAATAACTAATGAGGACAACAGTTCTATTTGAACTTCTTCCTATTATCCGCAGGGATTCTGGGAAGATCTGTTTATCCTAGGATGGAAGCGAAGCTGGCAAAAGTAGAGGTGGTGGCATAATGTCACACTGTGTGGAAATTATGATGTGTTTTGTGGGTTTATAATTGTTTTTACAGAATGCTGTTGGGAGCTGCCTAAGATTATCATATATAAGATGGGTGGCCATATATGTTTTCTAAATAAATAAGCATAGCCATAATTAAGTCCAGCCAAAGAAATATATGCTCTTATTTCAGCCAGGAAAAAAAAGCAAACCCAAGACCAGCATGGTAAACATGATCTCTGCAAAGGAGAATACTAGTTTACTGATTCAGATGTCACAGTTATGGTAGCTTTCTGATGTGGTTCACAATTTCACCAAAGCCTTCATATTCAAAATGGTATGAGTCTTCCAGAGTCCTGTCTCAACACAAGAGATTCCTGACTTTTCAGAAAAATAGTTCTGTGGTTCCTCTTGCTGCAAAGAAATCTCCATCTCTCATTTTTATTTGCCTTTATCTTGGCTTGTATTTAAGATTTGAGTTTGAGGGGATGAAGTTGTCCAAATCACTGAAAGCAGAGGCTGTTCTGGGGAGGGAATGGATCAGATCCAAAAGCCTTGGAGAGCATGAGAACTACTTGGGCTGCCAGTCCTCTCGGAAAACGTGAAATAATGTAGACGTTGAACAGCCAAAAGTACAGTATATTAACGTATGCAGTTTGGACAAGGTTGACAAAAAAGAAAGTTGTGGAACTGTTAATCATGTAGGAAAAAACCCACTGATCACATTTAAATCAAGTCTTACAGTGCTAATATATGAATGTATCATGTAACATTAATCATAGTTGGAATGGCAAGGATACGGAAGGACCCACTTCTCTTGTTTTCCACAATAATTTGGATGGATCTGAAGATGCATTATTATTAAACTAGAAGGAGTTAAAAATTAATGGAAAAATGGGATCTAATTAAATGAAAATTCTACTTATCGCAAAACATAAATAAGCCTACTGTATGTCACTCAATGAATACATTGCATGGTTTTAACATCAGGAATCATTGCCAAGAATATCATGATCTGAGATAATACTTTAAAAAAACAACAATGAAAACTATAGCGGTAAAAAGTCTGGCAACTGGGAGCCGGTATAGCAGAGTAGCTAAGCATCCGCAAATCTCAAATTCCAATTCCAACTGTACAGTACTATGAATTCACTAGATAATCTTTAAAATACTCTTTGGCTGCCTTAATCACTTTCTCCCAAATGTATTAGAACCAGATAACACTAACTCAGTGGGCGTTCTAAGGATTACAGGTAGACAAGAGACATCAATAAGGTTGAATGCTTGAAGGCCAAACAAATATTAATATAATCACCACCACCACCATCATCACCTGGATTTTGGCAAATAATGGTGAAATAGCCCTTATTTCAGAGAACATTTTCACATGTGCTTGACTACTCTGTCACTTACACAGGGATGCCCACCCCCCATCCCTCAAAAAAACCTGGGGATAAAAGAATGAGATATTTTACAAAAAGAGGCAGAGCCTGGGGGTAGAGTCAAGAGAGGACTCAGCCTAGACTGATTACATGCCCGCAAGAGCTCCAGATCCAGCCCCACTCCCCATGAATTCTGTTGACTCTTATCTAGTACCAATTCAGTGCTTGAACAATAAATGTTAGCTGGGAATAAACATATGGTCCTGGCAGATATTAAGTTATAAATATAAGGCTTCATACTGAATTGTCACCAAATCTCTTCATGGTAAAGCCTGTGACCTAATTTCATAAGTTATAAGGTCCAATACTTGTGATGCTGAAACAAACAAATATAGCCCAATCTCATTTTCATGTACCATGATACTGAATAACACTACTGGTGATTTTTTTTTTTTATCAGCCCAAAGGAAATTTGGTGGCAGCTGCCCTTGAGTATCACAAGGTACTGTAAATTTAAATTAGTGGAAGATCCTGAAAAGAAATTAATGACATGCACACATTCTTCTTTATAAATAAGGGGAAACTGAAAACAAAGAAACTGAGGGGAGATGATATATATAAATGGAGCAATTTATTTTAGATTTTGAAAAGTTGTTTTGGAATGCATGGGAGGGAGGGGGGGGGAACCAACTTAGCACATGTTTGCTCTTCTTTAAAATATCATTATTATCTTTTCCTGGGATGGCAGCTCTTGGTTTTTAACTTTTACATTTTTAACATTTTAAAACTTATTATATTGTAATCCTCCCAGAGCTGTCATATCAATGAAATGGACAGTAAAGAAATGTAATAAATAGCAGTGAAACTGAGGAACATAGCTGCACAATTTTAGGAAAAGATACAGTGACTTTAAAGGGGTGCAAACAGATGTCCATCTTCATGCTTTCATAAGATCAGAAGCACCTCTTTTGGAATTAAATCCAAAATGCCTGATAGCCTAACGTTAATCTCCTTTGCTTCCAAAAAGGCAGATGAATACCAACAATAAAATGCCCTGTTCCTGCTGATTTTCCATTTACGTTAATCCCTTCCAAAGGCGGCAAAAAACCAATATGTATCAGAAGTTTTTCTTTCATCCTGTACATTCCTAACTGGCAAGTAACTTAATTCTAACATCTTTATGAATTCCTTCACATGAAAGGGCCACATAACTAGAGAAAATAATGTTAATGATGTTATTAGCTTAGCATTCACAGATTTAAGATATTTACACATAATCTTCTAAGGATTATGAATTAAAAAGTTGTTTCTTAAATCACAGCCTAAGTAAAAGAATTTGTGACATCTATATATACCAATTCAATGTTAAGAACTTTTACAAAAAAAATAATTAAAAGCTTCAGCTTCCAAGACCAAGAACATAAAGTGTTCAAACACACTGACATTCCCTTGTCTGGGTAACACTTTTACGCATGGCAAAACAAATAGGAGCATAAAGCATGACTTCAATCACTTCAATTACGTAATGTGAAGTGTGAAAAAATGTTTAAACATGTATATGTAAAAACACATAAGAGATAGACTGAGGGAAAGTCTTTCAGCAGTAATATATATGAAAATATTTACTTTAGAGTAGAATATAAAAATAAAATTAATTTATGACCCCAATGGCAATTTGAATTTAATTCAATTTATATTTTTCCTGAGAACCTTTCACCATTTCTACAGAACACCTTAAGTACCTAAGACAACATATTCCTAAATATATTTCCAAATGCTTGGAAATAAGTCTGTTAAACAATTTTTAAAACATTGTCTTGGATATTAATAGTTTGGTTAAAATTCAATTAAGTTGGTGGGACAAGATTATTATTACCCGTGTTTCCCCAAAAATAAGACTGGGGTTTTGTTTTGTTTTTTTGCCTCCAAAAGAGGCACCAGGTCTTATTTTCGGGGGATGTCTTACTCACCTCCGGCATCAACAGCCCTGGCCCAGCTGGTCTACTTCTTCTGGGGCCGAAGGATCAGCTTCATTCTGCTGCTGCATTTTGGCCTGCATTTTGCAGTCAGGTCTTTCCGGAAGGCCTCTGCAGCCGACAACAGAGCAAAGGATTCAATCCATAGCTTGGTCCTCGGCTGCAGAGATCTTGCAGAACTGAGCTATGGATTGAATCCATAGGTCGGTTCTTGGCTGCAGTGGCCTTCCGGAAAGGCCTGTGACTGAGAAATGCAGGCCTGTCTGTAGAAGACGCCGCAGAAGAAGTGGGTTGGCAAAGAGAGGCCTGGCTGCCAGATAAGAGGGTGCAGGGTGCGTGGGGCAGCTCCACACCCCTCACCCCTGCCCTAGCTTGATTTTTAACTGTGTGCCTCACCCCAAAACTAGGGCTTATTTTTGGGGTAGGGCTTATATTAGGCCCACCCTCAAAAATCAAGCTAGGCCTTATTTTGGGGGTAGGCCTCGCTTTCGGGGAAACACGGTATTAAAATAAATATTGCTCCTCAACCGACTTATGTTTTAACAGGTATTCCAATGCTAATTCCAAACAGATTTTTCCTTCAGACGGAAAAACCATTGAGGAAATGTACTGCATATGGGAAAAACAGGCTGAAAATTTCATTGGCTAAATTCAGATTATCTTTTGGAGATGGCTGATTCAGTTTATCAAAAATATAACTGGATTCCTAACTTATGGTCCACATTTATCTGTAATTACAATTTAACATACAATTTATGGCGGGCCTCATTAGAAAGCTATCCTTTCCACTAACATCCTGGCATTTACTTGGGTTGATATGCAGCAAAAAAGCCTTTCACTTCCTGGACTGAAAGCAGCTAGACAAGTTTGGGCTCTTTTGAGCTGTAAACTGGATTCTGAGGTATTTAATTTTACAAAATAAGTCAGCCTTAAAAATAGGTTGCAAGATGTTCTAGGGGTGGAAATTGGAACAATTTTAAATAAACTACTCTGTAATGATTATTTTAAGGGTGTACCTTAACTTAAGATAAAAGTTTGCTTGCCTGATTCACAAGAGTGGCAATATAATCAACTCAAGCATGTTTGGACAGCTCAGTTTGGATTAGATGCTTTAGCTGCTTCAAAGAAATTGAGATGCTTTCTCTCTTTCCTCAAGTGTG
This sequence comes from Protobothrops mucrosquamatus, assembly GCF_001527695.2. Taxonomy (NCBI): domain Eukaryota; kingdom Metazoa; phylum Chordata; class Lepidosauria; order Squamata; family Viperidae; genus Protobothrops; species Protobothrops mucrosquamatus. Next base: position 184,357 of record NW_015388959.1, read on the forward strand.
TAACCAGCATTACAATACATGTTGACTCTTTTAATATCCTGGATGGGCCCTTCTACTGCCCTGGTTGCTGTAAACTCCTGAGCTCCAGACATTCCAACCTCAAGATGGCTATGGACACCCGCCTCCCCGCTGAAGTATGATCCTCCTAATCCATACTACCAAGTATTAGGTATGTTTGACAGCAGAAGTTATTTATGAAAATAATACAGGTGGGCTTTAAATACAGGTAGTCCTCACCTTTGGCCACCTAATGAGAAGGAAGGACTCACTGGAGAAGAGCCTAATGCTGGGAAAGATAGAGGGCAATAGAAGAAGGGGACGACAGAGAATGAGGTGGCTGGATGGAGTCACTGAAGCAGTAGGTGTGAACTTAAATGGACTCCAGAAGATGGTAAAGGACAGGAAGGCCTGGAGGAACATTGTCTATGGGGTCGCGATGGATCAGACATGACTTCGCAACTAACAACAAGTCCTCAACTTACAACAGTTTCATTCAGCAGTGAAAAAAGTGATGTATGACTGTTTTTCACATTTACGACCATTCTACCATCCCCATGATCAGGATAAAAAATTCAGACCTTGGCAACTGACTCATATTTATGACGGCTGCAGTGAGCCGTGGTCATGTAACCACCTTTTCTGGACCTTCTGACAAGCCAAGTCAATGAGGAAACCAGATTCACTTAATGATTGTGTTACTAACTTAAAACTGCAGTGATTCACTTAACAACTGTAGCAAGAAAGGTGGTATAGTGGGGCAAATTTTGGGCTCTGTTGTGATTGTACGGCAAGGACTACTCGGTAAATTAAAGCTCCAAGACCAATTCTGTAAGGCAGGGGTCCCCAACCCCCGGTCCATGGACCAGTACCGGGACGCGGCATGCCAGCAACCGGTCTGCACAAACAAGCAAAGCCCCATCTGCGAGATGCAGGCAGCACACAAAACCACGCCCCCTCTGGTCCATGGAAAAACCTTTCTCCACGGAACCGGTCCCTGGTGCCCAAAAGGTTGGGGACCTCTGCTGTAAGGGATTCCATTTGGCAGCAAGGAGGGTAGGTGGCATACGGTCCTCAGCCTATGCCTTGCCCCACACATTCCTCAGAATTTGCCAATGGCTGGATACTTTCATTTTGACATATACTGTATCTATTTAAACTCTAAAACAAATCTATTTTGATTGCAAATTATGCTTATGCATATAAAACAGTGAAAGTCAATATTACTTGCATGTTTTTTCATCTTTGTTTATATTTGACTAATATACATATTTTGCTAGCAGATTCTTTATATGCTTTCCTCTTCCACCATAATGTTAAGGTTTTGTTTTGCAATCCGCACTCTAGGACTAGGTCAATGTATATTTTCTTGTTTGAAGAACCATTTTACAAAATTATAAAAAGAGCAGACACTACACTCTAGTTCAACTACTGACATGAGAAATTGTACATCTGAAATGTGTGAAATACTGCTCCATCACCATCAGGTTCCAATTAAAATTCTTTCATCTTACTCAATTAATCTGGAAGTATTCACTTTGAATTCACTGCCTATAACATCTCATACTACTTTGTTCACAATAAAATTTGGTTTATAGGAACTTGCCAATTAAGCGAATGTCTGCAAAATTAAAGTCTTACTGGTTTATGCTGCCCTCTGTTGTTCAACAACCATAATATTCAGGAAAATACAGTTAGATCAGATAGTCACTAGTCTGAAATGGTATAGGTTCTCCTGCTTGAGCAGGGGGCTGGACTAGAAGACCTCCAAGGTCCCTTCCAGCTCTATCCTATTCATCTTGCTTAATGACTACCCTGTTAAGTGACTGTTCGAAGTTATAACAATGCTGAAAAAGTAACTTTAGGACCAGTCTTTGCATTTATGTCCATCTCAGCATCCTTGTGGTCAGCATTTTGCAACTGGTAGGCATTTACAATGGTCCCAATGTCATGTGATTTGTGTGCTCCATAAATGGCTTCTGACAAGCAGAATCAATGGAGAAGCTGGCAATAAAATTCCAAGTTGCAGTCATGGGATGCCTTGCTTAATGACCCACAGTGACTCCTTTAATGACTGAATGGGAAGTGACAGATCTGTTGAGGTCATGTGATGATTCATTTAGTTACCATGTCACTTAGCAAAGGATTTGACAGTCCCAGTTATGGTCACTAAGTGAGGACTACCTGTAAAACTGAAAGTTAAATATGGGACTACATTAACCAAAAAAAGTAATGTTTTAACTTATTTCTACAAGCCATCATTATGACATTTTCAACATACTACATGATGGTAGCAACTCAACTACTTAACTAGATAATAACACCAAAATATCAAGAGAGAGCTGGCTAGAAAAGAAGATATACTCCTTTATAATACATCTTCTAAAGTTAATAGAAATCAAATAGCCTTTTTTGAATGCCAGTAATAACCTACTTAATTGTAAATTAACTATACAAAACAATGAGATCTGTGTTATAACATAGGAACCATGTGTAGTAGCATCAAAGTTAACTTATTTAGATCAATATACTTTGGTCCAACCCCTGGTAGTTTGTAATATCTGACTGATCTTGGTGAGCTTTAAACTCAGGATGGTCAAACATGGCTAATGGTGGCAACCTGAACATATCAGGGCTGTAGGAGAGATTCGGTCTGAACAAATCCTGGAGGGTAAGATAAATAATTTCTAAACTCATGTCAAAGAAACAACATAAAATGTCCATTAGGTAAAAAGGAATACAATCCAGAAACAAACACGATTAATAAAGCTCATTATCTACATTAATTCATTTCAAATAAGCCACAAAGTAAATATTTATTTATTTATTTAGAAATTTTATTTGTTGCCTGTCACACATCCAATGACTCTGGGTGGCTATATACTATAAAATATATTATAAAATATTAGCCAGTGAAACTTTAGGGAATGTATCTCACATCAGTTAGTCATGTCATAATTTTATGCCTGTTTTTTGCTCCTGCCATAAATGTGAAATATGTAAGCAATTCTTCTGGTGATTTTGCTGCTCTTTCCCAAGTGTACTTGGGTTGAACAACAAGGACCAGTATTAGGATCAAGGATCAAAGCCAAATATGTATCATCACAGAGTACAAAAACATCAGAAAAAACTTTTTGGTCAAAACCAGGATAGCTGAGATATAAAAAGATGATCATGGCAAAATAGAAAACAGCTCAATAGCAATGAAGAAGAGCTGTTGAGGAGTATCAGGCAAAATGAAGGAATGCACAGAGATCAGAATTCAAAAAGGTGAGAAGGTCTTACAGGGAGATCAGACAGAAAGTTTCCTGAAGGAACAAACAACCACTATAAAAAGTTACAAATGAAATTAACCTCAAGCATGATACATAGCCAGACCTTGGGAAGGGAAAATAAAATTATTGAAGAAGTTAAGAGGGAGAAATGGAACTTATGTTCCAGACATTACCATGAATAGATATCCCAACATCACGCTACCAACCTTTTGCAATCCTGTATTATTTAACTACACTAATTTTAACAACATAAACAACAGGGCCGTTCAAATATTCAGCAGCAATACTATGCATCAACATAGATATGGCTTAGTAATTGGATCGAAAAACTGTCAATGGCAGGAAGGAATAAACAGAGAGTCGTTTAAGGAAGGAGACAACTATATGGGGCTAGAAATGGAACTATAAGACAGGTGAATTGTTTACAGAATGTCCTTCTAGGACAGTGGTTCTCAACCTTTTTAATGCCGCGACCCCCAACCAGTCGTACGTCAAGGACTAAACCGGTCGTAAGTCGAGGACTAAACCGGTCGTAAGTCGAGGACTAAACCGGTCGTAAGTCGAGGACTTTCCCTGCCCGGGAGCGCCGCACATGCGTGGTTCCGCCCCCTGCGCCGGCCGAGGCGTAGCTGGCAAGGGCAGAGACGGAGCAGGCCGACCACCAGCTGGCCCAGCCCAAGGGAGGTAAGGCATCCGCCGGAAAAGGGGAAAAAATGCTTGGCGACCCCCGTGAAATGGTCGATCGACCCCAAATGGGGTCGCGACCCATAGGTTGAGAACCGCTGTTCTAGGAAAATGGACAGAAACTTACGCAGAGAAGGTCAGCAAATGATTTAGAGACACAGATGGGGAAAAGGCTAGCACTTACTGCTGTTGGATCTTTTTTATGTAGCTGAGCAGCTGTAAGTTGCAGGAAGCCACCAGGGTATCTACAATGCAAAATGGCAGCCAAAGTTCATTTAGCTATAGGCAAAAGTGAATGTGCATAAGAATGTGGTCAATAAAAAGAGGGCTTGGAAAACAATGCCCTCAGCCTATCTTCCTTGAGCTATATTCTTCCAGATTTTGTTGACTGTTTAAGCCTCTTCTTGCCTCTACTCCCATTCCTTATCCAGTACTATCTTATGTATTTATTTAGTGCTGGCAGGCTGCCTTGAGATTGACACAACAATAACTATTAAGTTCACAATCTAGCATTGAATTCATATAGTCCTTGCTTAACAATGCTTACTATGACCAGAAACTCTATCATTAGTGACATAGTAAAAAACAACATGTAAATGTGCTGCTTACTTATGGCAGTTCCAACAGTCTCAGTTGCCGTCATTAAACAAGGACCTCAAAACTTGTGATTTCCTGCTAGCTTTCCCACTGACTTTGCTTTCAGAAGCCAGTGGGAAAGTTGCAAATTGTGGTCACGTGACCATGGGACACTGCAATATTGTAACTGCAAGTTGGGTGCTAGGCACCCAGATCACAATCACATGGCCACAGGGATGCTGCAGTGGACACAAATATGAGGACTAGTCATAACTACAACTTGTTCAGCGCAATTTGTTCAGTGTACATTCAAACGATCGCTGAATGAGTGTTTGTTAAAAGTAGAAACTCATGTACTTGGAAATTATAAAAGCAATGTCAAAGTAATTTACAATTATGTTATCCTTTGGAAACATTCATTTTGTAGATACAAGATTATGGAAACTTACCCAGTATGTGATGAGTACACCTTCTGCTCCCATTTGTTTCCAGAAAAAGCAACATGCCTTGTGTTAATAATGACGACATGGTCCCCAAGGTCACCTAATCATTTTTAAAAAATATTTCTCAGTTAATAAGATTGCCTCTGATCAAAAGGTCGGATTATATACAACAACATTAAGTGGAGGATCCAATCTGTGTCAGTCACCGGGACCAGAGGTTTTGTCCAGCCCATCTTCAGGGAACTTCTCTCTAATCCGAAAGCTTGGAAAACAAAAATCTCTGGTCCCGGTGACTGGCACAGAGTGAATCCTGCAGCATTATCCTGGGACATGTATATTCGCCTTCATTAGTAACATTAAGTGGCTCCAACGCAGAATAATATAAATCACAAATCCCTTGAAACATTCATTTTAATGGAGTCCATTAATGCATTTGAAAATAAATCAAATGGTTAGTAAATAAAGCCACTGCAATGTGATGTGCAATGTATTGTCAGAAATTACTCACTCTTAGAGGCACCTATATGGGGTTGAATTTTGATCTAAAAATATCTGAATATTAAAAAAGTGTTTCAGTTCACCAACACCATTACCTGCAAATCATGTTTGGCCCTCTATATAATATATATGTATGCTAAGGCTTAGTAGGCTTTCCGTTAAAAATAATCCAGAACTTGAATATAGTAAAATGAGCCATACAAAATTAAAACCATTCAAATACAAAGTTAAACAAGACAGTCATGAAATACCTCAGAAAAAGCTTACTAGATGTCCTTGGGAACATCTCAAAAGTCTCAAATGACCAGGTAACTTGTAATATTTGTATATTGTTTGTATATTTTATCATATTGCTCGGAGTTACTTTGAACCATGATGGGCAGCAAATAAATTTAATAATAAAAAATAGATCATTAGTTCATGCCAAAATCCAATTAAATCTGGAGCCCACCTTAATGGGATTATGCATATATTATTTCAGCCCAGATATTATGTGTGGTCTTGCCTGAAATCTCAAAAGAATATTATAATCCTGAAAATATTATTTTGAAAATAAACACAATAATTTTAGCAACAGGAATCTTTTCAGATTCCATTACTTGTAATCATTACTATATATTCAACAAACCACCTACTCAATTTGTTGTCAAGAATTAAACCATAGTGTAAGCAATATCTCAATAACTCACTTTGTTATTACAGTGGAGTAAAATGAGTTACTGCAAATCCCCAGATACTAATAGATCTAGTTTCAGCTGTGTTTATTCACTCTCTCTTCCTAATTTAGAACAGGAAAATAAATCAGTACTGATGTAGTACATTTGTTTCAATCCCGAACAAAACTTACTCAGTGCATGGTATATCGGCTTATGCTTTCCCTCCAGACGGACACTTGCAATGGCTGCAAGTTTTCCTGGCGGTTGCATCCATCCATCTAAAAGGTACCAGGTTCGAGCAAATGTAGCCCATTGCTTAAAGAAATAGTAGATGTGTAAAATAAATGGCAACATACTATCTTGGATGCAAAAAAAAAAAAAAGATATTTGCCATTCCAATGCCAGGTCCAATGCTAATTCTACCTGGATAATTGAAGACAAATGAACTTAACTTTGTGAAAGATCAATCCTATATCTTTTCTTAGTAGATAATAGGTGTGCCTGATATCAGTGGCCTTTAAGTAGTATTGCAGTAATAATAGTAATGATAATAATTTATTAAATTTATAAGCTGTCTCCCAATGACTCTGGAGTCTGCAGCAAGAACAGCAATGATCTGGAAACCTCTTAAGGACTAACAAAATGCTCACACCATCCATCTTTCCTAGATTCGGTATACATAAAAAAGCTCAGCCATTGGCTAGTTGTTAATAATAATAATAATAATAATAATAATAAACATTTATTTGTTGCATCATCCTCATTAATTTACATTTATTTGTTGCTTCCAAAGTCATGAGCCACTTATTCCAGCTACCAAGTCAGAGTCCAGCTGCGGGGTTTCATTGCTTTTAAGCCAGTATTTCTCAACCTCTGCTTTTAAAGAGATGCGGACTTCAACTCCCAGAATTCCCCAGCCAGCCATGTTATTTGGGGAACTCTGGGAGTTGGAGTCCACTCCTTTTAGAGTGGCTAAGGTTGAGAAAACATCACTTTAAGCCACCTAAAAACTCCCTCCGGACCCTCACGTGTCTGGAAACCATCCGGCCACCCATTACTCTTTACCCCTAGACCCGTAAGCGAGAGGCCCAAAGCTCTAAGGCAGTGTTTCTCAACCTTGACAATTTTAAGGCATGTGGACTTCAACTCCCAGAATTCCACAGCCAGCAATGCTGGCTGTGGAATTCTG
>NW_015388959.1:192177-213023 GCF_001527695.2 Protobothrops mucrosquamatus
CGGTCCCCTTCCTCAGTAGCGGAAGGGGCGGACCACCCGAGGCGGGAAGTGTCGGAGGGGCGGCGCGGGAGGTTTAACTGGCGGCGGCGACGACGACAGCTATGGACCGCTATCTGCTCTTCCTCAGCTGGCGGCTCCGGCGCGGCCAGACCGATCCTGGAGGCCTTTCAGGTGCCGTTTCGAGATGGCTCCCTCCTTCACTCTTATCAAAGACACGTCCGCGACTTTTTTTTTAATTTTTATAGGAACGAGTTGCTAACTTTGACCTCTTGGGAGATTTGCTTTCCCTGCCTGTACTGGCATCTCCGAGTGGTCTCCCATCCGATAGCTTAGTTTTTAGAGAGGATGGATTAGTGCTGCTACTTAGCGGGCCTGTGGGATTGGTAGGGCAGCCTCTGTCCTTTTCCCGTTCGATTTCTGCTGTCTGTTTATGAGAGCCTTCCCACTAGGCTGCCTTCCTAGATAATAATAATAATAATAGTAGTAGTAGTAGTAGTAGTAGTAGTAGTAGTAGTAGTAGTAGTAGTAGTAGTAGTAGTAGTAGTAAAGTTGGAAGGGATCTTGAAGGTCATCTAGTCCAACCCCCTGCTCAGGCAGGAAACACTATACCATTTCGGATGTCTTGGGTTATTGCAGGATAACCTAGAATGCCAGGTTATCCCCTCTCCAACCATGAAACTAGAAAAATAAGTGTATAATCTTTCACTGAGCAGAGAGAATTTTTCTATTTTTATTTTTTTAAAGTACCTTTGGGTACTTCTGTATTGCAAGTACCAGTGGGTAACTATGAAGGGATGTTTGGAATAATGATTTGTGCTGCCTACGGAATTTGAAATACCCCTCCCCCCCCAAAAAAATGTTGATAGGATTAATTATTTGATAGTTAAGAGATCAGGTTCTTTTTTTCTCCCTACTTGGCTTTTTCTCCTGTTTAAACCACTAGTCCTGTTCCTACTTCATGGTAAACTAAGTTATGGGATGTGTGATGGTGGGGGGGGAGAGATGGTTGTTTTAAGGAAACCTATTTTAAAAGTGTATTGACTTAGTCAGCTAATGCTTCTTTTAATGCAAAGCAGACTCCGGTTAAACTAATGTAGCCCCATCAATCTTCTAGGGAGATCTGAGTCCTGACAAACTTATTTTATGTACTTTGTTCTCCAAGATAGTAGTCTTGACCGTGGGATGCATACACCGAGCAGGATTGCCAGCAGGGTTTCTCAGAAAACCCCCAAGATCTTGCACTCAAACCCAGATTCTACACAAACACAGGTGCAAAAAAACCCCCACCAAGTTTTAAACTAATTCATTTTTACCTATTTGCTAGAGTTGCCAGTGGAGTTTGTAAAATGAGATTTTGTACTTGGATAAATAGACCACGCAGCTTTGTTTTTGTGATTTTTCAATAAACTCAATTATGTTTTCCAGGTTTGACGGCTGAAAATATTTATAACTTGCTGGAAATAAATTGCAATCCCTCTCAAAAGGCAACATTTGAAACTTTCCCAGGTAAGGCGAAGCTCTTCTACAGCAAACTACATTCTGCCTAGCACAGTGGGTGAACTTAAACTGCTGAGGACATAGCAGGAGTGAATGTCTGAAAGCTTTGCTGCTTTTGAGCTTGCTGAAATATCTCATTGTTGGCTATAGAAGGCAAAGGAGAGGAACAATAAAGAAATATGCTTGGAAGAATCACAAAGTGTCTTTCTTGGTTTTTGGAGCCTGACATCAATCTTGCCAAACTAAAGCAAACTTGCATAAAGCATATACTCTGAGAACTATTAGGGAGGAGCTGTCTTCACCCTTTTTCTCTCACACAACTATCTCTAGCTCCTCTGGAATTCAGCCCCCTCCCTCCTGGGAGTCATAAGTAGCTTAATAAATAAAACCACTAGCTTTCTCCCTACAATGCAGGCAAATATATTTGTGACATACAATACATTTTTTTTAAAAAAAAAAATCAAAACACTGACAGAAAAACAACCAGCTAACTTTTTCGTGAGTGATGGGGAGGAAAGAAAGCACAGTTAATTACTGCATTTATCCGAAATAGCACTTTGGCTTTGCTACCGCTATATTGGTTTTTACGTTTCTAGAGAGAAAGGGATTGCTTTATTTCCTTGTATGCTATTTTAATTCTTAAGAGCTATTGGAATCGTGGCATTTCATGTAGCGTGTTTTCCTGAAAAAAATGAGGCTTGTATTTTAAACTTTCTAAAATTCATTGTAACGTGTATATTACTTCTCCTTTTAGCATGTTCTCTTACTGGCATTCCATATGTGAAAGAATGGTATTTTGCAGTTCAGTCAATCTGTGGATTTTCCCAGGTGAGTCACTGGAAACATATAATTACCCCAAACATTAGTTCCAGTTTTTTCAACCCTTATAGAATTTTCTTTTAATTGAATAGTTTTGTAGTACCGACTGGGAGGACATCAGTTTTGATGAAGAGACAGAACAAAGCAAAAGCTCTATTCGAAGAAATATTAAAGAATATCTTGCTGATCAAAATGTTGAGGAAGAAGATAATAGTTGGGAATCAGTATCACTCATTGAGTAAGTTGATCTATTTTGTATAGTAATATGTTGGAAAATATATCTGAGAATATAGTTTCTGAACTTTGGAATGGTCTTTGAATATATAGGGGAAAGTAAGCATTCTTACTAGGAGTAGCAGCAGAATAGCTGATTTAGCAAGAAATTGTTGATGCTGATAAATTCATTAACCAAAACTTTGATGGCATGCATTTCATTTGAAGTAAATCATTTTTTCTCTTTTTCCATATTTAAATACAGTGCTTCATAATTTTGATACTTGTATTGGATAAAGCATATTATTCTTGAATGAGAATATTTTTTTTATATTTTTCATTCTTATATTTCAGTCTATATGAAGAATCTGCGGAGAGCATACATCTTTTAGCAGATAAACTTCCTGCTCCTGGTAATACCATAGAAACAAAGTATCTTTGTGACAAAATCATTTTGCTTCTCAAAGTACCTTTGAGGCAGTTAGTCTGTCCTCTGCTTATAATAATGCTCTGGTAAATAGCACACAAGGACACCTTACAGGCAATTATAAATTATAAAGAAAAAATCTGGAAGGATGCCCTTGCTAGGAGAAATTATTTAATAGCATGCAATTTTGCTTAAAATAATCTAAAGGAATAAAACACACTCCATACCAAAGGCGACAGTGTAATTAGCAGTAAAGGAAAGGATTTTGTCTGTGTGGGATTCTTGGTGCTCTCTGAACTTGGTGGTTTTCTTGCAGACGTTTCATTACCAAACTATATTAACTTAGCTACGTCCCAAGCACTGATGATGTTACCTAGTTTGGTAATGAAACACCTGCAAGAAAACAACCAAGCTCAGAGTGTACCAATGATCCTGCAATTCAGCCCTGAGGTACAAATATTCTCTTCTATTGATTTTGTTTATCTGATTTTTATATACCTCATGCAGTATATATACCTTATGCTCTTCACAGCCACAATTCTGTGAGGTGGGTTGCGCTGAAAGTGAGGGACTGGTCCAAAGTCACCCAGCCAGTTTCTGTGCCTAAGGGAGGACTAGAACTCAACCTTCCAGTTTCCAGTCCAGCATCTTAGTCACTATGCCAGATTGGCTCTATGAATATGGGTTGTTGAATTATGGAGCTGCCCTTGACTTGGAAGCTTCTGATCCAGAACAAGCAACCTGGGCATTGAAAAGTATGCTTTGGTAAAAACCTCTACTTGGGAGCTGTCCTGATGGCAAGTTGGCTTCTGGATATGATTCAAGTGCTTCTTATTATCTGTAAAGCCTTCCATGTATAAGGCCTGGTTGAGGGAGCACCTACTGTATTTCCCATCGCATCTGCCCAGCCAATTCAATCTGACCGGGTTGAAAAACAGAGGAATCCAATGTTCAGTGTTCAATTTCCTGCTCCTGTAAAAAAAAAAAAGCAAAGACTGAAATGTCATGACTTCTTTTTATTCCTGTGACATTTGCTTCTGCAGGAAAAGCAATGGTTGACGTTATTCTCCAGTCTTCAGAAACAGAGGCCCCTCAGTTAAAAGACTGTTTACCTGTCATTGGTGCTCTAAAACACTTAAGGGAATGGCATGCAGCAAAGATCACTATTGTAGCAAACAAAAGCAGCACGTGAGTAGTGGCATTTAAATTCTTCAAATAAGAGAATTGAGAAAGGGAGGGTTACTGATGTTATTTTAGGACAACACATGTAATCCTTAATGACCAGTCGCCTAGGGACCGTTTGAAGTTATGATGGACCTCAAGAAAAGTACTTACATTTCAGATTCAAAGTTATGATAGCTGCCACCACTCAGCGCCACACAATCACATAGCCACATTTTGGTGTCCTAAGCTGTTGAAGTTCACAGGACAACTTTGGGCAAGTTGTCCATCTCTTTGCCAATCACCCAGCCCAATTTACCTTGCATTGAGATGGGAGATGCATGCTGCCTTAAAGAAAAGTGAGATACAAATCTAACAGGGTAAAATAGGTAACGATATGAGTAAGATCCAAATGCTTTACAAAATGATAAATGACATTCCGTAGCTGATTTTTGTAATACTGTGGAATCATATTTAGTGTCCTAAAAGTTATACAAAACATTAACCTTGAAAGTTGCAAAGCGAAATGTGCACGACTTAATACCTGCTTTCTTCTTACAGTACTTGGCAAAAATTTGCAGAATATCTTTCTGCTGACATAATAGCTCCTGAAAACTTAACAGACAGCATTGATTCAAGGGAATTGTGGAGAGGAAAGATTCAAATATGGGAACAAAAGGTATTGGTATGAAATTTTCTTGGAAGAATAATGGCACATTAAGTGGCTGAAAAATGCACACTGGATTTATATGTGGAAATCTTTATCCACCTGTTATTTTCATTGAATGCGGGGTATTAGAGAACTCCATGTTGTTATAAGTTTAGTCTTGGGTTCTAGCTGAAGAAACCTTTGCCAGGAGCATGAGGTTCAATCATGGGACTACACTTTTTTTTTATCTTCTCACTCCTGCAGCCAGTTGGACAACTTAAAAAATTCCAGAAATTGAAATAAAGATCACTTTCTCTCAGTAAAAGGCTCAGTAAGATTGAAGAGGCTCAATAAATAACTGCACTGGATAAGAACCCCTTTCATGAATAGAATANAAACCTTTGCCAGGAGCATGAGGTTCAATCATGGGACTACACTTTTTTTTTATCTTCTCACTCCTGCAGCCAGTTGGACAACTTAAAAAATTCCAGAAATTGAAATAAAGATCACTTTCTCTCAGTAAAAGGCTCAGTAAGATTGAAGAGGCTCAATAAATAACTGCACTGGATAAGAACCCCTTTCATGAATAGAATAAAAGATTGCTGGAATTGGGTATGTCTAGTTTAATGAAGAGAAGGACGAGGGGGGACATGATAGCAGTGTTCCAATATCTCAGGGGCTGCCCCAAAGAAGAGGCAGTCAAGCTATTCTCCAAAGCGCCTGAAGGCAGGACAAGAAGCAACGGGTGGAAACTAACCAAGGAGAGAAGCAACCTAGAACTAAGGAGAAACTTCCTGACAATTAGAACAATTAACCAGTGGAACAACCTGCCTCCAGAAGCGGTGAATGCGCCAACACTGGAAGTTTTTAAGAAGAGACTGGACAGCCATTTGTCTGAAATGGTATAGGGTTTCCTGCCTGAGCAGGGGGTTGGACTAAATGACCTCCAAGGTCCCTTCCAACTTTATCATCATCATCATCATCATCATCATCATTATTATTATTATTATTATTATTATTATTATTATTTGTTCTATCCATAGTTTTGGGGCGGGGGAGAGCGGGAGGCAGCACAGTTTGCAGATCTGAGAAAGTAATTTAGATATTTATATGCCATCAAATTTATATGCCATCCATCGTACTATCGAGCTACTCTTTCTATTTCAACATGGATGAAAGGCTGGGAAGAGTGAAAGGAGTTAAAAAAAATATGGTGAGCTCAGATTAGAATATTGTGCACAAAAGAGAAAGGAAATAGGATTAGAAGGCAGTGTTCTATCTCATCTGGGGGGGGATATGAGACATTATTGGGGGGTCAATGTACTTGAGAACCTACAGAAGAAAATGATTGGGCTAACTATTATTATTATTATAATAATAATAATAATAATAATAATAATAATAATAATAATAATAATAATAATAGTAGTAAAGTTGGAAGGGACCTTGAAGGTCATCTAGTCCAACCCTCTGCTCAGGCAGGAAACCCTATACCATTTCAGACAAATGGCTGTCCAGTCTCTTCTTAAAAACTTCCAGTGTTGGAGCATTCACCGCTTCTGGAGGCAGGTTGTTCCACTGGTTAATTGTTCTCACTGTCAGGAAGTTTCTCCTTAGTTCTAGGTTGCTTCTCTCCTTGCTTAGTTTCCACCCGTTGCTTCTTGTCCTGCCTTCTGGTGCCTTGGAGAATAGCTTGACTCCCTCTTCTTTGTGGCAGCCCCTGAGATATTGGAAGACTGCTATCATGTCCCCCCTCGTCCTTCTCTTCGTTAAACTAGACATACCCAATTCCAGCAACCGTTCCTTATATGCTTTAGCCTCCAGTCCCCTAATCATCTTTGTTGCTTATATTTTATATAGGCATCTTTGGACCCATAAGTACTGTGTTTTCAAATTCCACTGGCTGCATTTTAATGTTTCATTTTATATAATAGCCAAGACAACCTTAATAATGGGGGGGGGAGGTAACACTTAAGAGCTTTATAGTTATACTTTTCTTTTTTTTTTTCCAGCTTGGACCTGAAATCACATTTCCAGACTTTTGTATAAAAGGCACTGCATCTGGAAGGCCATTCAGCCCCTTCTGCTCAAATACTTTCTCTGCTGCTGCTGAAAATAAAAAGTCCAAGTATACCAGTATTCGTTGTCCAGAGGTAATTAAAGCATTTGGTCTGTCTGATTTGCAGTTCTTAGCATTTTAGAAAACGGATAAATCTAGGCCCAACTGTGCCATAAAATAGAATATTACTTTTTTAAAAAAAAACTTGGAAACAATATTCATCCAGAAAAGAAAACATTTTAAAATCTAGCTTTTTATGGTTAAGTAAATAAAATGCACCTATGTAGAGGCATAGTGATTTTGGAAATCAAAAATGTATTTCACAGTGTCATTACCCTGTTTTGGAAATCTAGCTCCTTTGTTCTCCAGGAGTAACTACAATTCAAAGAAAAAAAGAAGAGAATCTCAACTCAATAATTTAAGTAACAAAGTTTGCATTTCCCAAGGTTTTTTAGGATACGCTGGTATATATATATGCACACTTAGAACTCTGTCTCAGTATAGACTCTCAATATAGATGGAATAATCTGCAATTCTCTGTGTTTTTTTTACTGGGATAATCAGGGCAAAACACATGTCAGATTTCATTTTAAGAAAACTGAATTTGAACACATAGTAACCGACAGACCAGTGATGGCGAACCTTTTAGAGACTGAGTGCACAAAAACTACCCCGCCCCCACTCTGCCCCCGCTCTCTCCGCCCCCACCCCACCTGACCCTACTCCACCCCCACTCTGCCCTGCCCCACCCACCCACAGGGCCACCCACCGCTTCCATGGCCCGCCGCAGCAGATCGCCCAGGCAGTCCTGCAGCGCGATGGTGGCCATGCCCTCCATCCACACCCCACAGCATCATCTGGGGCATCAGGGCGGAGTCTTGTCCCTGCTGCCTGGCTATGTGCTTGGCTATGCTGCTCCACACAGGCCACACCCGGGGGCAACTCTCTGGGGGGGGGGCTGCTGGTGAGGGAGCCGCAGGGGGAGGTGGGGCTGGGCCCATGGCACACGTGCCCACAGAGAGGGCTCTGAGTGCCGCCTCTGGCACGCGTGCCATAGGTTCGCCACCACTGCGATAGACTGTTTGATATGACCAGATGAGGTTTTAAATGAAAGAAAGCTGCTCAGAATTTTATTATCAGGAATGTGGAATTTCTGGCTTGTCAGCTTCCGATGACAGACGTTTCTGTCTGCCAGGGAAATTAAAGCATTTTTTTTTCTTTTGCCTTGTGCAGAACACAGCTGGGAGCAATAGGTCCCCTTCTCTGCAATTGCATCTTAGCCTAATATCTATGGAGATTCTCAATCATCCAGGTCATGCTTGTCCCAAAGGTGCTTTTTCAAAAGGCAGCTGGACTTTGTTTTTCCTTGAAGACGTTTCACTTCTCATTCAAGAAGCTTCTCCAGTCCTGACTGAACGGTGGAGGATGGAAGGATTTATATTCTTTGCAGTCATCTGATCGTTAACGTCTTCAAGGAAAAAACAAGTCCAGTTGCCTTTTGAAAATGCACCTTTGGGACATCCTAGCCTGCTTCTGAGACCTGGTGGTTGAGACCGTTTCTCTCCTGAAGCCTCATCTTTGATATCCAGCCTGGCAAGGGTATAGAAAGAAAGCAAATTTATCCCTTAATGCTTGTTTTTCAGTGTGCATTTATAGCCTTCTAGTCCAACTCCTTTCTCAAGCAGGAGACTCTATACCAGTGATGGCGAACCTTTTAGAGACCGAGTGCCCAAAAACCGTCCCCGCTCCGCCTCCCGCCCTGCCTGCCCTGCCCCGCCCACTCGCAGGGCCACGCACCGCCTTCATGGCCCGCCACAGCAGATCGCCATGGCAGCCCTGCAGCGCCATGGCAGCCACGCCTTCCACTTGCACCCTGCATCATATGCATGCTATGGGGCGCAAGGGCGGAGTCTTGTCCCTGCTCCCCGGCTATGTCCTTGGCTGCACTGCTCCATGTGGGCCACGCCCGGGGGCGACTCTCCTCCAGGGGGGCTGCCGGTGAGGAGGGGGCCGCGGGGGGAGGCGGGGCTGGGGCAACAGCACGTGCCCACAGAGAGGGCTTCGAGTGCCGCCTCTGGCACGCGTGCCATAGGTTCGCCACCACTACCTTATACACTCCATGTCACCATAAATGCACAGTGGGACATGCAAGGAAAATAGCTAGGTTGGCTGCCCTAAAAATATAGAATCTAAGAGAACCAATCAGGTAACCTAACAAAAAGAAAAGTTTAAAAAAGAATTTAAACTGTTGAAATAATTCAGGTCAATCCCAAGGGTGTACTTTTTCACAAGGCAACTGGACTTCCTTGTTTTCCTTTGAAGAAGTTTTTGCTTCTCATCCAAGAAGCTTCTTCAGTTCTGACTGGATGGTGGGGAATGGAAGGATTTATACTCCTTGCAGACAGCTGGTCGTTTGCATTCTTTTGTGATTCAGGTCAATATTGCTACTTGCTCATAGAGTTTGCTTGCTAGGACAAATAAGGAATGAATTCTGTTTTGTCCAATTAAACTCAATCTACATTGTTTATTTTTTGATCATTATCAATTTTGCTTCATTGTGGCAGACTTTATCACCTTTGTTGAATCTCTCAACTTTGAAATTTTTGGAGGTGTACAAGGGGAATGGAAAAATAGAAAGCTCCTATCTACAGACTTTTTTCCCCAAAACAAGTTTTGATAGTGTGTGCTGGAATACACCATCCAAATTACCTTTTAATTTTCTTTCAGGTGTTTCATTATTACGGTCCTGCTTTAAAATTTGTACAGATGGTGCTGTTGACTCACCTGCCTGCATGCTTAGTGTCAAACTTCACGTTTGAGCTGTATCCTTTTATAGCAGATGTCATTTGGTTTGATTTAGGAGTTTTTACGTCCCTGGAGACTGGGAATGTCAGAAACAGGAAATCTTTAGAGCAAGTAAACTAAATACTCTCATAAATATGCACTGTCATGAATGACAGTTTTAATGAATGGTACAACTATTGCTAGCATTGCTTTAAGTTTTATAGAGGCAGTCATTCATTCTATCAGTGTGGAAGACACTTCCACTGAATGCAGTGGGTTCATTCTCAAAGTACATAGCACTGTATACTCCTAGCCCTTGGCAAAGTCAAATAGTAATATAGAATAACAGAATAACAAAGTTGGAAGGGACCTTGGAGGTCTTCTAGTCCAACCCCTTGCTCAAACAGGAGACCCTATGCCATTTCAATCCAAATGGCTGTCCAATCTCTTCTTAAAAACCTCCAGTGATGGAGCACCCACAACTTTTGGAGGCAAATTGTTCCACTAATTAATTTTCTAATTATCAGGAAATTTCTCCTTAGTACTAGGTTGGTTTTCTTCTTGATTAGTTTCCGTATAGTCTTGGAAAGGATTGGAAAAAATGTTTCTTATTGGTCCTGTTTGTTACACTCTGCAACACTCAGGAATACTCTTAGATTATCTAATCA
The DNA here is from genome assembly GCF_001527695.2 of Protobothrops mucrosquamatus. NCBI lineage: Eukaryota > Metazoa > Chordata > Lepidosauria > Squamata > Viperidae > Protobothrops > Protobothrops mucrosquamatus. Next base: position 202,455 of record NW_015388959.1, read on the forward strand.
TCTCACCAGTACTGAGGGTTATTGTTCCATATTTGTATACAAGTAGTCGTAGTTACAACGGCACTGAAAAAAGTAACTTATGACCATTTTTCACACTTCATGACCGTTGCAGCGTCCCCAGGATCACGTGCTTGACAATTGACTTTCATTTATGACAATTGCAGTGTCCCGGTGTCGCGTCATCCCTTTTTGCGACCTTCTGACAAGCAAAGTCAATGGGGAAGCCAGATTCACTTAACAACCATGTTACTAACTTAACAACTGCAGTAATTCACTTAACAGCAAGATGGGGCAAAACTCACTTAAAATATGCCTCAGTTAGCGACAGAAATTTTGGGCTTAATTGTGGTCATAAGTTGAGGACTACCTGTATTGACTTTTGCACTTTGTAGCTCTGAGGGCATGATTCCTAAACTTTGTCTAGGACGTTGGCTAGAACCGATGCCGAGAAGAAGTCTCTACTATTGTGGGATCAGCTTTCTTCTCTACATGGAAAGGTAGATTGTGGCTTTTTATTAAAATTCACTTTTAGCAGAATGAAAGTTAGTTAAAAGTAATTTACGTGTATTCCCTAAAAGAACCCTTGTTTCTAGGGTAAATCTGACGGCTGACTATATTGACTTAAATTAAAACAATCAGTTTAACAATGGTTGTTTTGGAGTCTCTTGGAAGGATAATCACTTCTTTCCCACAAGGATTTTGATCTTGAATCGAAGCAACTGCCTTCTGATTTGGTCGGATCAATACTATCAACCGAGATATTGATAGTGTTGAGCGATAGGCTTGAAGTTAGCACCCTTCCTACCTTAACAAATTAGGATGTGAGGAAATGTAGAGTTAGAGTACGCATCTTTCTTGGTTACAGTTCCTGGTGACATCATTTTCGTGTCCTGACTAAAGATAGCTGTGGAGAGTAAGGAAGAAGATAATAATAATAATAATAATAATAATAATAATAATAATAATAATAATAATAATAGTAGTAGTAGTAGTAGTAGTAGTAGTAGTAGTAGTAGTAGTAGTAGTAGTAGTAGTAAAGTTGGAAGGGACCTTGGAGGTCATCTAGTCCAACCCCCTGCTCAGGCAGGAAACCCTATACCATTTCGGACAAATGGGTGTCCAGTCTCTTCTTAAAAACTTCCAGTGTTGGAGCATTCACCGCTTCTGGAGGCAGGTTGTTCCACAGGTTAATTGTTCTCACTGTCAGGAAGTTTCTCCTTAGTTCTAGGTTGCTTCTCTCCTTGATTAGTTTCCACCCGTTGCTTTCTGAACATATGCAAGAACCATGTACTAAGCAAAAGAGGCTGAAACCTTTTAAAGTCCAGAGAAACAAGATAATATTTGGAAACAGCTTGGGAATGATTTATTGGGGGGAGATATATAGCAAAATTAGCCTTGGAAGATTCTGTTATTGAGCCTACCTCAATAAAGTAGAGTTCTAGTCTTCGTATGGCGTTGGTTTCCTGATGTGGTCTATCTAGTGGGGCTGACATCATCTGATGCCCTGTTAGCTTTGGTCTCTGCCTCAAAGGTACTTTTCAAAAGGCGACTGGATTTTGTTGATGTTTTGCTTCTCATCCAAGAAGCTTCTTCCATTCTGACTGAATGGTGGAGAATGGAAAGACTTATGTTCCTTGCAGTCATCTGATCGTTAACACTCTTTTGAGGCCACTTGTGAGGTTTATCTGTGCCCTCAGGGTCACCTGAATAGAGCAAGTGGATATGGATGACTGAGAAACTCCATAGACATGTCTGTCTGTATCTAATCTGTCTGTCTGTCTGTCTATTTATTGTATTTCTTAATCAGTCTCCCTCTGCTTATGCATGAGGACATTTTATATATCAGTATCTGAGAAGATTTATTAATCATCCAGTCTATACATGTTTAATCTGCAGGTGGGAGCTTTATTTGTATTGCCTTGCAGTATAAGCCGTATGTTGAATCCTGTACCCAGCCAGCTAAGTACAAAAAAATGGAAGGAATGTATAGCTGAAAAGCACAAAAGTCTCAGCAGTAAGTAAAGTTGCATTGTTTCCACAATATGCTGTTTTCCCCCATTTCACTGAGTTGATCAAAGATAAAGAATGCTTGGGTGGTACAGAAAACTGTGATTAAGAAAGACATTGACAGATCTCCTCTACTCTGGCTTCTTCTGGTATGGTCAGCAGAAAAGTTGTAAAACTTGGGTCTCTGCTTTCTCTTAAGGTTGGAAAACAGTGATGCTAACTCTAAAGAAATCTTTTTTAAAAAAACAATATATAGCTTGAACTTTAGATAACTTACTACTGAAATCAGGAATCCTGGCTACTTGAAGTCTAGCATTCATGCTGATTTCATCTAGGTTTTTGGTGTGTGTTTATGAACAGAACACTTTTAATTGTTGTAAATATTAAGGTATATTTCTCTTTAGTTCCAGAAGTTGAACTTAAAGGAGAAACTTGCAATTATTATTTCTTGGTGCAAGGCAATGGCTATGGAGGATGTAAAGCAACAATAATCTATTCAGCCAATCAGATCAATGGTTCTGTCACTCTTGCAGAAACTGTAGGAAAGCTGATGACAACAAAGGAAGAAATAGAAGCAGGTATACCTTTTGTGGTTGAACTAAGAGGCACAAATGTGTAATTTTCATTCTAGTAGGGAAAAGTTATAAGTGAAATACATCCTTTTTTTGTAAATGGTAATTATTTGAAATTAGTCTTCAGAAAACCAATCAGATCTATGAATTAAATGCATTGATCATGAATAGCCATATCTATTATCTTCTTTAACCAAATATCAAAATGCAAGTATAACTCTGTTATTAGAGTCTTATTTGACATTAAGAAAGATCTTGATTCACTATTGACTGGACTGTCCGGTCACTTTGTTCTCCAAGAATGTAAGTCTTCACTCTGGGTCTTCACCAAAAGTTTACTAGACATGGACAGAGTTTTTTTCCAGATCACCTCCCCTTTTTAGTTTGTTTACAATTTGTATAAAGAAAACACACTTGCCTGCTTGCTTTGAAAACATAAGACTGTAGGTCCATCTAGCTTGATACTATTGATACCAATTAGCATTGGCTGCCCAATATCTCAAGGACTTTTTCCAGCCCTGTGTACATGCAAAATATGTGCTATACCACTGAATTATAGCTATTACAATTGCCAAAATTGCCTTTTTAAGCCACATGATGTATCTGTTAGTATTACAGATACTTTTGAGTTAACGAATCCAGTTTCCACACAAAGCATAATACAGATAGTCCTTGGCCTTAACTGAGCCTGGCTGTTATGGTTGTAAATCATTAAGTAAAGCCATTGGACTGGGTTTTATCAGAAACCAGAAGTAAATGTTGGTTTCCAGCAAAACCAACTTAAATCATGGTCATGTGACCATGGGATGCTGCAAACAGCTGTAATTGCAGGTCAGTTGCTTGGGGGGGGGTACAACCTAATGTCAGAAGATTGAAACAAGGTCATAAGTAGCATTTGGGTCTGTCATAACTGCTGCTAAGTGACTAGTTGTAAGCTGAGGACTATTTATGTCCTGCTTCTCAAGAAAATGTACATGGTACGTTCTATAAAGATGTTCTATGAGTAGAGGTTGCCTTGAATTTGATTTCTTTGATTATTTCCAGTATTTGCTCTCTTGAGTCATTTATTTGGCACAATTTTAGCATTTGATGCAATTTGATCGTGTTTTGTTTTTTTTTAAAATCACCCCTTCTCTATCAACAGTTTTCTTTGAAGAGTTTCTCAAAGTTTTCCCACATTTTTATGGAGAACAGATTTTACAAAGAGAGAAGAAACTGGCTCAGTTCCAAACACTGGTTTTGAATCACTGCCTGAGTAAGTAATGGTACACTCACCACAGAATAATGGATAGAAAATATATCAGTAAAAACATATCAGTCAGGGTATCTTAATGTAGAGGGTACTATTTGAAAATAAGAATGGGCTTTGTTATTTTAGGGGCTATGGCAGTCCCAGTCGTTTCACTTTGAGAATTCTTGAGTGATGCCTTCCATTTTCCAATCTGTAATGTTTGCTTGGCTCTTCTAAACTCATTCAGTAAATCAGGAAAACTGGGAAAAAAGAATATACCTTAAAAACGTTTTATGAATGCCTGCTTAAATGACGCGTTTGTGTGTATGTGTAGCAAATTGCAGAAGCATTTCTCCATAAGCTTATAAAGGGATTATATTTATTGTCCCATTTTTTCTTGATAACAGTAGGATGCAGTAATTCAATTTAGTGAATTAGCATGATTATACATCCTGGGTTAATAACAGCATATCAGTGATCCCTAATTTTTTTTTGTTTTCTGTTTTACAGAGAGAGAAACATTTGCTGGGCACCTACCTGTAGCTTTAAAGAATGAACTGAAATATCTATTAGCCTATACCAGGGAACGTTTTTTTGAATTATGGAAGGTTAGCCATCCAGGTACTATTCATCCAGGACCAATGATTAAAACTAGAGATGAAGAAGCAATTTATGGTAGGTGTCACTTTGTTACTTAATTAGAATGATTAGGATCAATACTTTGCCTATAAGTTAGATTGTCTTAATAAATGAGCATTCATAATGCAGAATGTCATGTAGAGAAATGGGAGGTGTTTGAACTTCAAGATTGATTAATGGAGGACTTCGGAGGGCACGTTTTTGGTAGCAGGTAATACGGTTAAGGTATTAGTGGATAAGATCACTGGTACAGGTGGTCCTCGACTTACAACAGTTCATTTAGCGACCATTCAAGGTTATAATGGCACTGAAAAAAGTGACTGAGGATGGTTTTCACAGTTACGACCTTTCCATGATCACGTGTCAAAATTCAGATGGTTGGCAACTGGTTCATACTCACAACTGTTGCTGTGTTCCAAAGTCATGTGGGATCCCCTTTGGCATCCTCTGACAAGCAAAATCAATGGGGAAGCCTGATTTACTTAGCAACCTGGTTACTAACTTATCCACTGCAATGATTCACTTAACAACTGTGGCAAGAAAGGTCGTAAAATGGGGCAAAACTCACTTAACAAATGTCTCACTTAACAACAGAAATTTGGGGCTCAATTGTGGTTGTTTGTCGAGGACTACCTGCCCATGATTGTGAGAATGAAGATTGTAAGAAGAATGACGGGCACATGGTCACATGGCACATGGTCTCTTTACAATTGACTTATATGTTTTCACTGTTCATTTTTGTTGCTATCACAAAGTATAATTGAAGCTAATAATACTTGGTCTTATAGTATGTAGACCAGTGATGGCGAACCTTTTAGAGACCGAGTGCCCAAAAACTGGCCCACCCCTGCTCCACTCCCTGCCCTGCCCCCACCCTGCTTCCCGCAGGGCCATTCACTGCTTCCAGGGCCTGCCACAGATTGCCCAGGCAGCCTAGCAGCACCATTGCGGCCATGCCCTCTGCCCGCGCCCCACAGCATCAACTGTGCACGATGGGGTGTGAGGGCAGAGTCTTGTCTACGCTGCCTGGCTGCCATGTCCTTGGCTGCGCTGCTCCGCGTGGGCCACACTCGGGGGCAACTCTCCTCCAGGGGGGCTGCTGGTGAGGGGGTCACGGGAGGAGGCAAGGCTGGGGCAACGGCACGTGTGCCCACAGAGAGGGCTCCGAGTGCCGCCTCTGGCACGCGTGCCATAGATTCGCCACCACTGATGTAGACAACAGGAACTTAAGTTGTTGCCAAAAGTAAGAGATTTGTAAATTATTTTATTGAAACTGGATAGACATTTTCAAATTTTGGTTCATAAAACTTCTACTTACACCGAATGGGAAGCTAGCACATTCTTAGCTGTGTTGGAATTAAAATAGAAGATAAAGGTCCATAGATTTTTCAATGGATATAATTCTTGCCTTGTCTTCTTGCCCTTCCTCTCACCCGCTGTCCCGACCCTTCTCAGAACCAAAGCTAAAAGACTCAAATCCTTTGAAGTGGCCTGAAAGAAATGTTCTACAGAACTTGGAAAATTCTGAAAAGATTAAACAAAGAACAAGGTAACATTAAACATTTACGCCTATGAGCGTGTAGCTGTCATGTGAATGTAGCTTTCCGCTCATCGGTTTTATTTTCCTTGTAGAGTTTCTGAACAGCTGCTGGGCCATAAAAATGGCCAGAAGGACTCAGCATTACTTGATGCTAGAGAGATGCTTAAATACTTCACTGCAGAAGGATTGCCTGTTGGAGATCTGCAGCCCTTACACATTCCAAAAAGGTGCAGTAAAATCCTCCTTTTGAACATGCAACCCCACATGCCGTTGACTCAGTTGAGAACCTTAAGTAGCTACAAGTTCTAGTTCTTCCGTTGGAACATAATTTCTGCTGGGAGCATTCACAGTCGATACTGATGTTGCAAACTTCACAATTTTCCAACAGTGTGGTCTCTTGAAGCGCCTCTAATAATTTAATAGATACTGGTTCTAATACCCATATTTGAAGTCTGGGAGTCACCTGCAAACTCCAACTTTCTGTCTTCCTCCGAAGGATATAGCAGCAGTACAATTGCTGAGGAGATTTTCAGAATGAATTATTAAAATGAGCTTTGTTTTACCCTGCATTATAACAGAAACCTTTGAACCCACACTAAAATATGGGTATAAGCTTGATGAGATCATAATGAAAACTGATAACAAGGGATTCCTTCAGACAATTCTTAAACCTGGTTTGGCGCATTGGAAATGGGGTGGGGCCTTCCTCCCTCCCTCCCTCAGGTTCCTTGTCATGTTATTGTTCACAACTAATAGTGTTTCCTCTGACATTGACAACAGAATTTCAGACCATCTGCTCACAGGATTAAAGCTAATCATAGTTTGCAAATTCACATTATGAAAAAGTGTAATTACTTTTAGGAACTAATCTAGAAAATTGAGGCGGGGAGGATGTCATTCAAACTGTCTGATTGAAGCCAGATCTTTTTTTGTGAATGGGTAATGAATGCCGTTTTTGGAATGTCAGCCAAGTTATCTTGTTTTGATTAACCATATGTATAAACTGTACTTTTAGAGAGCAGCAAAATACTCTACCAAGACAAACAGAATTCTGCTACTTGATTCTACAGATAGAATGTATATTTGATTATTGGGCATTTCATGTTACTATTATTTTAATAATGGAGAGCTATATAGAATTACTAATGTATGACACCTAGAATTTCTAGATGACTTAGAAATTTCACAAGGAATTGGGTTCAGGAGTACAACAGTACAACAGCGTAATAGTAAAATCCAACACCAAAATAGGAAGGAAGAAGGCATATTTGCTGCCTTGAGTTATTCATAGAGTATTTATACAGTAATAAAGACATAAAGCAATTAAGGGATAAAAATCTAATAATTACATCTACAGTATGTCGCTTATCTTATTTCACAGCTAGCATTGTGTGATTGTGGAGCCCTTGTCATTATTACTGAAATCATCACTGGGAGGGATGATTAGTACCAGATTAATTCAAAAAGTGATAGCAGTTAATCAACTTTGACCAATTTTGGAAACTAAACAATGTTAGAAATACTGTAATAGAAAATATTTGTAGCTAGGGTGGTAGATGTTGGGGGTGGTCTGTTCTCCGGGCTTGCTGTTTAGCTTTAGAACATTTTGTCACCAACCTCAGCGGGACTTTGGTTGAAGCATCTTGAACAAAAATCATTGGACATGTCACCACACTGCATGTGCACAAATTCATTAAAGCCTGGTATTCTACCAACGGATCGATCAACAAACATATCTATTTGGAACCAGCCTACGAACTCATAAGGAGCCATATTAATTGAGCGACCAACCAACAATGGCACCGACCACCTCTTCATTTGGTAACCTTCACACAACATCACCAATCAGTCACACGGCATGAGCAGCCAGTCACATGACCCACTGGCCACACCACCACATGAAATCAATAAAAGCAGAGAACTGAAACAAGACGCTTCAACCGAAGTCCCGCTGAGGATGTTACCTAGCCTGGTAACAAAATGTTTGGAAGCTAAACATCAAGCCCGGAGAACAGATTGCCACCAACCCTAAACAATGTTAGCCCTTGTTTAGTATTTGGGACTGTCATCCATGGTTGTTGGTTAAATTAGGTTTTTAAAAACAAATTTGGACATTATCTGGATACAGCCATATCACAGTTAAGGTGCAGATGTTGCTTTAGTTCCCAGTAAGCTCCTGGGTACAATTCAGTGTTGTTTTGCTTTAAAGCCTAAACATTTGCCTGCTGAGTACTTACAGGACCCTCTCCTCAAAGTAGAACCAATTTGTTTGAATATTAGTAGCTCCAGTTGGTAGTTGGGCTGTAAGTTTGATCTCTGAGTTTGGCGATTTGGCTGCAAACGTTTCGTCTTCATTCGGGGAGACATGTTCAGTGCACTTTGAATTGTGTTCCACTGTCAGAGCACTGACCTTTAAATACCTTTTTATGTGATGTAAATTGGTGTGGGTGTTAGTTGTCTGGATGTTTCTGAGTCATGATCTGGTTTCGGGCTGTTTGATTGACTGGTTATTTTTGCTGGGCCATGGCCCTTGATGCTCAAGTATCGTCTGTGTGATGCAAATGGTGTTTGTTCATTTGGTTGCCTCTAAGTCATGATCTGGTTTCGGGTCTGGTTTCGGGTTGTTTGGCTGGCTGTTGTCAGGACATGGTCTGGTTTCTTGTGGGAGGTTGTGATTTTTGCTGTGTGGTGGGGTGCTTGTTTCTTCTACCAACTGCTGAGAACGAAGGAACTACTTCAAACACAATCCCGAAGGCAGCATTTAAAACGAACAAACAGGCACCCCACCACAGCAAAAATCACAACCCGCCACAAGAAACCAGACCACATCTCAACAACAACAGCCAGCCAAACAAACAAGCCGAAACCAGACCATGACTCAGTGGCAACCAAATGAACAAACACCACAGACGATATTTAAACACCAAGGACCATGGCCCAGCAACAACAACCAGCCAATCAAACAGCCCAAAACCAACCATGACTAAGAAACAACCAGTCAAACAACACCCACACCAATTTAAAGGCCAGCGCTCTGACAGAGGAGCACAATTCAAAGCGCACTGAACGTGTCCCCCCAAATGGAGACGAAACGTTTGCAGCCAAATCGCCAAGCTCGGAGATCAAACCAACAGCCCAACCAATTTGTCTAGTATCTTTACCTCAGGTGAGGATGCTTTGGAGGCCTCCATCATAGGATGTGAACTTGGTGGGAGATGTCATGCCCTAAGCTTCCCCTCGAGGGTCTATGATGATTAAGTGGTCAAAATGGAGTTCTTGCAAAGGGTCTTTCACAGCTGTGTTTGCTTATATCGGAACATTGTGTTTGATTATTGTAATTACCATGGCGATTTTATTTTTATTGTATTTTTCACCTTTATTTATTTATATCCTGCCTTTACGATTTTTATAAATGGCTTAAGGCAGGGGTAAGCAACCTAGGCTCTTTTATGACTCGTGGACTTCAACTCCCAGAATTCCTGAGCCAGCCATGCTGAGGGGAAAGGGAGAGGTTTCCAAGCTGAGCCATGCTGCCTCAGGAATTCTGGGAGTTGAAGTTCACGAGTCATAAAAGAGCCAAGGTTGCCTACCCCTGCCTGAAGGCAATGAAGGCATAATATTCCTTCCTCCTCCTATTTTCCCCACAAGAACCCTGTGAGGTGAATTGGGCTGAGAGAGAATACTTGTCTCAAGATCACCCAGCTGGCTTTCATAACTGAGGCAGGACTAGAACTCACAGCCTCCTGGCTTCTAGCCTGGAGTGTTGTTATATATTTTTATGGTTGTAAACTACCAGGAGTCCTTGGATTCTGATGGTATAGAAATGAGATAAATACATATAAAATAAGTAGACAGCAAATCAGATGAGCTTCAAATGAACTTTCACAGTATGCTGCTAATGAAACTGTTCCTATTCTTATTGTTAAAAGGTTGTGGGTTTTTTGCCTGTAAGGAAGCAATAACTGTAGTTTCAGGTGAATTCTCTATTTATTTATTTATTTATTTTTAGTGACAGTGCTTTTTTGACACCTGAACTGACACCTCGAAAACTGAGAGCTTTACCGTTTGAAAAAGCTGCCGGCTGCCATTATCATGGTCTTGAGTAAGTTCCCTCAGAATATCGTGAATTTTTTTTTCAGCCTTCTCATTCAGTACAAATCAAGTTTTAGAAAATATTTAAACCTTAATATTACAATATCTACCAGTTCTTTTCACATTTGGATATTTAATGCTTGAAATCAAAAAGTAATGTCTTGATTTGAATGCACGCTTTTATAAATGGAAAACACCAAATATGTTCTGACAATGTTTTCAGTTGAAAGTAGAGCAATTAACCTTGTTTATTTGAATTTAATGCTTTTTCATGTCAAAACAGAAGTGGGGAAAAAGCAACCTGGCAGGTCCCTTACTCTTCTTAAACTTCTAAATAAATAAACCAAACATCAAGAGGGATAAAGAAGCTCGCCCTCAAACCAAATGTTTTTTTTTCCCCTCCATACACTTTTGAATGTTTTAGAGCAACTGCTTTGGTAGCTGAATGTTTTAAAGTTGCTCTCCTTTCTCAGGAGACAAGGAAAGGG
>NW_015388959.1:213640-232406 GCF_001527695.2 Protobothrops mucrosquamatus
TCCTTAAAACTTGACAACAAAACTTAATTATGTATTATATATTCAGCCTTGTGGTCAAGTTTCTGACCCTTTTCTGACAAATAGATAGTGAAACCGAACATGAAGAATTCAAAAGCATGCTTTTATTTTTGGAACTGGGATTCTATCTCCATTTTGTATTTAGATTCTTGAGTAAATTTCTTTCTCTTTACCCTCATCACTTTGCCTTCAGGAAAGCTGGCCTTTGGAGACAACCACCTCCAGCATGCTCAGCCATTATGGGAAATGACAGTTTATTTTTCATGACTCAGTCTTTTTTAGGTACACACATGATTTTATCCAAATTCAAGGGCTTGAATCTCTGGTCAGGTAGCAGAGGGATCGACTCATGCAGATTGCCAATATATTTTATTATTTTGATCTTCTTTTTTTGGATTATTTATGGTAGTTCAACTGCTCAGAAATGCAGGTGAGAATAGAAGGACAATATGAAACTGTTTTAAGCAAATAAATGGTGCCATCCACAGTAGGAAGTGCATTGACTCATTGGAAGCTTTGTATATTTACCTTCTTTTAGCAATAGCAATAGCACTTAGACTTATATATCATTTCATAGTGCTTTACAGGAGTGTTACAGAGTCAGTATCTTGCCCCTAACAATCTGGGTCATCATTTTACCGACCTCAGAAGGATGGAAGGCTGAGTCAACCTTGAGTTGGTCAGGATCGAACTCCTGGCAGTGAGCAGAGTTAGCCTGCAATACTGCACTAATCACTGTGCCAACATGGCTCTTTTAAACATTAAAGAATGAACGTTATTGAATTGGAATCACTTCACGATTGAGAGTCCTGTAAGACCATGACTAGTCCAAAGTTTATCTGCTTAGCTTCACAGAGATTTCAGCTTGAGATCCAGATCCTATTCTACCTACTCTTTATGGCTAGCAGAAAATTACTATTTCAAAGTAAAAATGATTTTTTTACAGCTGTCTAAAATGTGAACTGAGATTTGACATGTTGTAAAATGCATAGATGATCCGTGAGCTATCCAAAGCGACTCTGGGTGGCTTACAATGCATTAAATATATAACAATAAAACAATTAAAAATATGAAAACAATTTAAAATTCCCCAAATAAAATCCAGGCTAAAAAAACAAGGGCTTGCATGGATTGAGAGTGGTATCTTCTCTATCACTCCACCAGTTACCTGTAGCCTAAGGCCAACTGGCAGGACCATGTTTTAAGATCCTTCCGGAAGGCTAGAAGAATGGGGGTTGGATTTCACCTCCAGTGGCAGGATGTTCCACAGGGATTGGAGTAAGAGAAACAAGAAAGGTGTTCCTGTATGGCCAGAAGGGGATAAAGTTTTTCTTCATTTCAGAAGCCCAGACTTTCTGCTATGCTGGTGATTCCAAAAACTGTTTTTAATGTTGACTATTAGATACTGCCTTGAAAACAGAAGAGCTTTGGAGAGAGATGGGGAGTTTGCTGAACTTCAGTCTCGGCTTATCCGTTATGAAACTCAGACCACCTGCACGAAGGAGTCTTGCCCTCTGCCCTGTGTCTTGAGTCCCCTGCCATCCCCGGCAGTTTTGTCCGAGCCTGGAAGTGTCCCTGATGGGGAACATTCACAAAGGGAACTCCAAATGGAGGCATCTAAGCTAAAACGGAGATCAAAAGATGTAGAGAGCTTTTGTTCCAACAAAAGGTAATACACTATGTAAAAATAAATAGAACTGAGGTATTAGAGCAGGGGTGTCAAACTCAATTTCATTGAGGGCCGGATCAGCATTGCAGTTGCCCTTGGGGGGCCAGGTGGGTGTGGCCAGGGTGGGTGCAACCTACTCGGTGGGTGTGGAGGGAGTGGGTGTGGCCTACTGGGTGGGCATGGCCAGCTCTACATCGTTCATGTCAAGGGGGCCTGTGGGGGCCTGGGCAGGAGTGGGATAGATCTGAGGGTCTCTGGCAGAAGGGGGTGGGACCGGGGCAAGTGCCAAGGCATGGTCCACTGGAGGAGCCTCACTGTTCCTCTCAGGTCATGCAGAGGAGGGAGGCTTATGGAGCTAAGACTGAATGCATTTCAGCATAGAGGGCCACCACAAAATTGTACATTAGCTCCTGGCTGGCCTGGGCCAGGGCCAAGGCAGAGGGGGCCGTTCCCTCACTGTTTCCAGGATGGCTTCGCGGGCCACATGAAACCACTTCGCGGGCCGCATCCGGCCCCCGGACCTTGTGTTTGACATGTCTGTATTAGAGACTGAACATTCACCTGTCTGAGACAGTATAGGTCAGTGGTGGCAAACCTATGGCACGGGTGCCAGAGGCGGCACTCAGAACCCTCTCTGTGGGCACGCGTGCCGTCGCCCCAGTCCTAGGCCTTCAGCTGGGTTTTATAAAACCTTTTCACTTTAGACCTCCGCCGCCGTGTACAAAAAAAAAAGGTTCAATCAGTTAATTTCAACTTCTCGCAGGGGATAAAAAAGATCTTGCAAAGTTGGAATTGATTGATTGAACTTTTTAGTCCCACCCAGTCTGCCGTTACCATCGCAGCCACGTCCACCCAATAGGCCACACCCACCGGGCCTCAATGATGCATAAGTGGGTTTTGGGTTGCAGTTTGGGCACTCGGTCTCTAAAAGGTTCGCCATCACTGGTATAGGTTCTCCTGCTTGAGCAGGGGGCTGGACTAGAAGACCTCCAAGGTCCCCTCCAGCTCTGTTCTATTCTAGGACTGAATTTCATTTCTTTCCTTTCTTAATCCCTGTTAGCGTAGCTGTTATGCAATGTTTTTCTTCTTTCCTATGGTTTTTTTCAGCTATAACCTTCACTGTAACATGTTTTATATTGAAGTAAGTGGCATTTTCTTAATCCCTGTAGGAAATTGAAAAATCTTGCGCAATGCTAGCCGAGGGTAACTTGCTCAAGGGTGGTTCCATTTAGTTATTTTTGTCATATGTCAAAATAGATATATTTTCATCTGGAGACCAGGTTGGGGACAGCTGGTCATGGAGAAAATCTATTTAATGTGGCCACTAAGAGCTGACAGTGATTTGATGGCTCATAATATTTTAATTTTGCTTTCAGGCTGATAATTTTGATAGATGTCAATACTGCGATATTTTCAAAATAAATCCAAGCCAGCATAAATACATTTTCTTAAAAAAAGGTACATTACTCTTGTTTCAGATTACTGCAGTCTGAAAGTACAGATTCTGTCTTGTCCCAGGCGGGCAGAATCAGCAGGGGTCGCCAAGCAGTTGTCCCAAAGCAGTGCTTGAAGGCTTCACCCTCTCTGCCCTTTGCGGTTGTCAAAACTTCTCAGAATTGGGTGGACAAAGTAACTTCCAGGAGCAACTCAGCAAGCCAGAACCATTATAAGGAGTCAGAGACACCAAAGCCCGGAAAGGAATCAAGATCTCAGAAGCATACACGGGTAAAGAATTTTTCAAGATAATGTATAGACTTTCATTTCCAGCTGTTTTTGCTTTGCCTAAAGCAATGTGATAAGCTTGATGGGGGTTTTTTTGAACCATAAATCCAGTAAATTTCACCTGGAAATCCTTGAGCTATATGTAGAGCAGATACTGCCCCATGACAGAATGCAAACATTTAGGACCACATCATAAATTTGAACCTCAAATGCTTCTTAAGAAAATGTTGTTTCCCTAAATTAGGAATAATTTATGTACAGAAGACTATCACATAGTGTTTCCCAAACTTGGCAACTTTAACACGTGGACTTCAACTCCCAGAAGTCCCCGGTCATGTCTTAAAGTTGCCAAATTAATCTATGTTATAGCTTTAAACAATTAATCAAAAAGATGGTGAACAAAGTCCAGTCAATTATGTTCTTGAATGATCAAAATGAATCTTTTATTTATATTCCGGACCTCCTACCTTTTCGCCGCGCCCTCAAGACATGGCTTTTTCAACAAGCGGGTCTGGCCTAGGGAGAATTTTTAAATAGGGACAATTTTTAATTTAATTTTTAATTAATTATACAGCGAAAAAAAATATTTGGTTTTTAACAGGTTTTTATGGGGGGATGATGTTTTATGTGTTTTAATATGCTGTAAGCCGCCCTGAGTCCTATAGGGAGAAGGGCGGCATATAAATCCATGTTAAATAAATAAATAAATAAATTCCTCTGAATCTGTTTTCATCTTCAAGCAAAGGAATCAATACATTGTTAATAATTTACCTTAGGCTCACTTTATAGAAGAGGTTTTCTTCTTGGCATTGAAAACAATTTTAGGATGACACTTAAATGTGAATATAATTGAACAAATGTGTGTTTGCAAACTTACAAAAATCCCAAATATGTTTGTCAGTGATACTTTATCAATTAGTGTTTGATTGTAAGTCCTGATTCGGGGTACACTATAATGGTGAACTACCCTAATCCATGGGTCATTGACTTTCGACCTCAATTGGGGTCAGAATTTCCATTGCTAAGAAAGGAGATTGTTAAATGATTCATGCCCAATTTTATAATCTTTTGCACAGTTGGTAAGCGAATCACCACAGTTGTTAAACAAATTGTGTGATTATATAAATTTGGCTTCCCCCATTAACTTTACTTGTCGGAGGCCAGCTGGGAAGGTTGCAGAAATAGTGATCTCATGATTCTGGGACACCTGCAACTGTTGTAAATACATGCCAGTTGCCAATGTACAAATTTTGATCATGTGACTTGGGATGTTGTGATTGTCATTAAGTACAAGGACCGCTTGTAAGTCACTTTTTTCCAGTGCCATTTTAACTTGGAATGAGTGCTAAGGGGACGATTGTAAAATCATGGATTACCTGCATCCTGAAATTGTATTGGCTAATTTTCATTGGCGATTCCCCCCACCCTGTTGGAAATTGGGCTAATTTTAAGGCTGGGAATGGAAGCAAGCCTCCATCAGGCAAAGCATTCCTAGTCACCCCTTTCTCCAAGCTGGGTTTTTCTGGTGACATCATGACACCACCAAAAGGCCTTCTCTGGCATGCTGGCCACTCAAGAGGTTGATCTGCAGCTTTCGACCTAGAGTTTTACTTCTCTAGAATATATTAATGGTTACAGTAATTGGTGCCTTTGATCTGTTGAGACAAAGCCTGATATGCTGGCTCTTGAAATTAAAATAGACCTATTTTTTCTTCCCAAGATGCTGGGGGATGTAGTGATGAGTACTCTCGAGAAGCATGGCGTTGCTAGAGACCACAAGTGCTTCGCAACATGCAGTCAACGTTTATTTGAAATATCCAAGTGTTACTTAAAGGTACTCAAATGTTCTCTCTTTCCATGCGCAAAATACCAGATGACCAAGCTGTGGAATAATAGGTTTTTGATGGATGGCTTAAAGGGAAAATAAAAATATAATTACAGTTGTATGTCGAAGATTACTTGTACCAGTCTTCTGCCTACGGGCGCAACCATTCCACAATGTGGCAATTTTTCTCCGGATGTGGTGCATATCCTCTTGCTGCATATTTAAGTTTGCAACTCCTCTGATTTTACACAAGTATGTAACAACATCCCTTCTGATATGACTTTATGGTTGGATATAAACAGTTGGGAATTGAACTACATAAAAATATAGGAGACTACATAAGGTTCTGATGCAAACAAAAAGTGGTAAGGAAACTTAGTTGACAAGACTAAACTACAATGATAAATGGGTTTTTCTTGTTGGTCTGCAGAATTTCTAAATTAAAACACCTATACAGCTATTTACTATTGAAAATGTGACAAGGTAGTGTTACTAATAAGAACATTATTCTTCCTTGCAATCTTAAAGGTTTTGATTAATAAACCAGCACATTTTGAAAGTAATATATTTCATATTTAGGATTTGAAAACATCTCGAGGTCTGCTGGATGAAATGAAAAAAGCTGCTAACAGCAATGTTCAACAGGTAAGTAACGGTTGTCTGGACGGTGTTACAAGTAATTGCTCCTTAGAATTGGCTTCCATCATTTATCAAAAGTTTGGCTTTATGAATTAGGTTAGCTGATGACAAACTGCCCCACGCTGGTTGACTCTGAAAGAGGGCTGACTCATCCCTTTAATGATGATTTGTGGGATGTATCTGAGTAGTGCTACACAGTCCTCGTTCATTGCCTAGCAGAAGAATTGCTTTATTTTAGGGGTTACAAGGTTTTTTTCCTTTAGAAAGGCCACCAATTAGGAAGAGCTATTTCAACATCTAATATATGTTCTCAAACTTTAGGATGCAATATGTCTTAAGTGTTTGTATTTCTATTTTTTAATTACATTTACTGGTGTTTATTTACAGGTCATTGATTGGGTTTTAGAAAAAAACAAGGAGAAGTGACATACACAAGTGCAGCACAGAGAACAACTTAAAATGCCTTGTCGGTAGATGTGTCTAAAGCTTGGCAGTACCTACCACACGATGCTCTCAAACCTCTGAGATAATAAAATTAAACTTGAAGTTATTTGTGTTGTAAAAAGTTTTTACTAGAATAAAAAGAATTCCTTAAGCCATCTTTCCTGTCTGCATGACTTGAAAGTCACTTAGCTCTGTAAACGTAAATTCTTTATTATATTCAAATGTGCAGAATGCTTGGTTAAATTAGATAATAGTCTGTTTAAATAAACTTAAGTATTGCTTAACAAGTACTTTTTAAAACCAGGCATTTCAACTGCTTTAAAGGTGGGGGGACACATGAAATTCTAGGAAAATACCATGACTGTCAGGAAAAACTACTTTGAGTTGTTGCAAGTTCCAACTCACTCACTTTGCAAGACAATAAAATTATTCAGATTAAAAGGTAAGCAACTTTGTCAAGATTTTAGGGGAAAAAGGTAGAATAACTCAAAACACTAAGTATTTAAATTCATTTCATTTCCTGAATTGTACTCTACCTCTCATTCCATCTGACATGTCTTCTGTTCAAATGTTTTGCCATCCTTGAATTTATAGATTCATATCTTTGCATTCTTTGACCGTTCTTAATTCTACAATCTGAAGGCCCTGCTTTAAATGTATGTTTTGATATGAAATGCTGGATGTTCGTAGTAGATTTCATTTTTATGGGTATGAATAAAGATCCCAGAAGATTGGAGAGAAATCCACTTGCTAAGTTGATTGCAGCCCATTGTTCTCAAACTTAATACTGTAATACAGTGGTTCTCAAGCTTTTCTTTACCACGGGCCCCTTTAAATATCTTTTGTGGCCATGGACCCCCAAGACTTAACTCAAGATTTAAATCATAACGTTTCTTCAAGTCTTTGTTGACCCCGTGAAGATATTGAGACCCCCCCAGGGGTCCATGGACCACAGGTTGAGAACCATTGCCGTAATATATTTGTGTGAAATGCCATGAAGTTGATACTCCTGTCAATGAACTTAACTACTGAACAGTAGTGGTTTAGTAAGAGAACTTACCTCGAATAATTATTCCCATTCTGTGAAATCAGTACGTCACTGTTGTTGTTTTTTTACAATTTTTAGTAGGCTGAAACCACTGAGCAAAAATCTATGACTTTCTTCTTGTCAAATAAATTATCACCTCACCAAAAAAATCCAATAAGTGACACTTTATTAAATATAGTCTTTTTTTCTCCCTCTTGAAAATATAAATATTGTAGATTAAATTCTTATAAATCTGGGGTAGTTCCATTTAATTCATTCTGTCAACCCCATCTAAAGTAACCGCATCTAGAGTCGTTCAAATCTGTATTTGACTATAAATATATATATTTCTTTTTGCAAATTAGTTGTTCACTTCATGTTGTGATTTGAGCACCGTACAATACATGATATAACTAATGAATTAATCCTGATTATATACAAAGTAGATATATTATTCTAATGGGGGAGTATTGAAAGTAGCAGTACAATAGAATTTACATATGCATGAACTTTTCCTAAAATACACAATATTCTACTTTATGCTCTGGCTTTTGCTCATTCACAATAATAAATACTGCCATGGAAGGAACTTCAAAATCCTGCTACACTGGAAAGGGTTATTTGAGATTCCTTATTTTTTTCTCCACAAAATGCCGTTTAAATCACAAATTTTGTACGTCATTCTTTCACTGACACACAAACCAATGGAAATTTCGTATCTGCAAAAATATATTTATTTTAAAGTAGAGAGACCTCTGGATATATATATTTAAAACTCCAAATGAAATAAAAATGGAAGCTTAGGCACAAACTGGGCATATAGCGATAACGTAGGCTCAAAATCAAGCAGCTTTTTATTAAGTTAATTTTATATTACTAACAAAATGCTACGAAAGAAATTATATGGTAGATATTCCATTGACAATTAATTATTTTATAGAACTACCTAGACTTCTGCAGGTGTAAAATCTTAAGTTATGGTTAACAGCCCAACCTTGTTTCAGATATTCTCTAAGATTACCTTAATCGCATTTAAGAATTAACACAGCAGCCTTTATGAATCCTATTTATTCTAATCAAATTATCTGAAACCTAGATTAATTATTTCAGGGAGGATGTAATGCTGCAGAGAATTTTCTTCAAATGCAGTTGAAAGCAAGCATAATTTATATATTTACACTTAGCTTCCATTTTTTTCTATCCTCATACAAAATTGTATTTGTAATCTGTAGGTAGTGTGGAAATATTATGGATTTAGGCTGAAAATTCAGGGGCATTTCCCCAACTGACCACATATATCTAAGCAACCCTAAAAACATCCTTATTTACTATGGCCCATGAATTAAAAAAAAAAACAACTGAGTTAATTTGTGTCTCTGGGCATCCATATTGCAAGTAAGTTTTTTTTTATTTTTTGGCCTTTTGATGTAGACATTAAAATGTTTAAGTTTGATGTATCTGACAGTCATTTAGCAGGTTATTAAAAAGCTTAAGCAGGATAGGACGTGGCTTGTACCTGGGTGAAAAAACCACAAATAAAGCTCTATAGCTGGAGATCAGACTGGGTGAAAGCATTTGATAAGACAATAGTACAGATACTCTTTGACTTATGACCGTTGTGGAGCCTGGCCATCACAATTGTAAGTTATGATGATGGTAAAGCAGGTCACACACTTGACTGACTCGATTTTATAACTTTTCTGGCAGTCGTTAAATGACCGCAGCTGTCGTGAAGTTTGCTAGGGGCCAGTTTTGCTAAAAACGAAGTAAATGCCAGTTTTCAGCAAAAACTTTGTAAAACATGGTCTCATGAACCATGGGATGCTGCAATTAGCCTTAATTATGGCTTGACTGCCAAGTGTCTGAAATGCAGTCACGTAACTGTGTGGCCATTAGAACTTCAGAACAGGCTCTTGTGTACCCCTGGTCATAAGCCGAGGATTATCTGTACGCCATGTCCATATTGCAGCCAAAAAGAGTACATGGATGCATCTATGAAGTTGAGTGCAACTTTAAGAAGACTTTATTTTTTTTTTAGACAAGATGAAAACAATGTTTAAAATGACACTAGAACAGCAGTTCAGGCTGCTGCTGCTGCGATTGATTGCCCTTGTTCTCCAGAACAAGACAGAAAAGATTAAAGCTCCCTAATGCCTTGGGTTTAATTCAATGAATGTCAGTCACCAGGATGAGGCCCTGCCGCTAAGATTTCAGCCCATGCCAAGTTTCAGAGCTCCCAAACTACAGACCGCAACGTTCAGATATGCCTGTTAACTGCCACAACGCAAAATTTAAGATCTCAACTAGTTAGACTTGATCAGCTTTGGAGTCTTCTAGTTAAACATTGTTGATCAAAATCTTGGAAAATGACCGTTATCTCCTTTCCTTGATAGAATATGCTGAGTATGGGTGATAGGGGAAAGTCTAGATCACACATAATTTATTTCTCTCCTCCTTGATGTAAAGCCACGAGAAAAGGGAAAAGACCTTGGAAGGTGCAGAAGGTTCTCTTCCCTACTTAGGTGAGGTCTCCAGAACATCGGTGGAAAAGATACCCCATGATATTGCTCTGATTTTTGCAAGTTGGACCTGAGCGCTTAATAAAGGACAGCACACTCACCAACTTTAACCTGTTTTCTGAGCTTTAATAGCCACTCCTTGCTTCCTCTCTGCATTAGATGTTTTGTATGGATCTTATTAGATGTTTTTGTGTGGATCTTCTAGATGAGGTTGATGTTCCTCTTCTTTGCCTTGTTCCCAGTTTTTTTCCACACGGCTGATTGTTATGGCTTCTGTCCTAAATTACTCAGACTTCATTGCCTCTGTATCCTTTCTATCCATATTTCTTCAGCATCTTCCTCTGTCTCCTGGAGGCTGCTTCCGCCTTCTTCCTCATCACAAAAACGTCTCCTTTGCTTTAGAAGGGCCTACAGCCAAATGTTGCAAAAGGGTTTGTGGACAGCGCGAGAGAATTACAAGCCACAAAATGCACGAGCCAAAATTCCACTGACAACATCACATATGAACTACAGTTCAGCCACTCTGGACCACATTTCCTCTTTTCAAGATGTTTTATCGTTTCCACTGCTTTTACTGTACTTCCATTGTAATGTTTTAAAATGTATGATGTATACCAGATTCCACCTCCCTCCCCAACTGAACAACTGCAATCTTATAAAACTTACATTATTTGGATTTTATCACTTGAATTGGCCTTGTTTTTTCAACAAATTCTCAAATGTATCCTATGTCTATGAAATATGTTATCTAAAGATATTTTTAAGATGTTGCTCCAAGTTTGTCCACTCAAAGAGTTCCTTTTTATGGCTGGTTTGATAAGTCAGCAAACTCAGTCTGCCTACAGCAGAGTTTCCCAAACTTGGCATCTTTAAGACATGTGGACTTCAACTCCCAGAATTCCCTAGCCCCAGGAAATTCAGGTAGTTGAAGTCCACACGTCTTCAAGTTGCCAAGGCTGGGAAGCCGTGGCGTACAGCAACTTGAGCCCTGACCGCGTGAGTTACACAAATTGATGTGCTCCTTATTAGAAAACAGATAGAGTGGACTGCAAATTCATCCCTTTTCTTGACAAGTAAACCACTAATTTGTACACAGATACGTTTTTTGTGCTTTTTGAGAACTGATAGTTGGGCAAGAAAAAAAAGTATGTAGCACATAGGGTTCGGTTTAAAAATCCTGATTTTGATGGTAACTATCTACTTAGCTTTTACTTTTCAGTGGTTTTCAGATTTCCTGCTCTGTAGGATTTCTATCCACTTCTATCCAAGGTGCTGTTTCTCTGCACCTTGCAAAGGATTTAGAATACGTTACCTGTTTACAAAAACAGCCTGATCTACTAGAGGTAAATAGAGAGTGCATTTTAAAAGGTGGGGGAAGATCATGAAGGGGAGAAGGGAAAAACTTAGCATTCACAGAAGCTACTCTACCATCACCAATCTTTTCATTGAAAAATTGCTGAATCTTCTAGGGAAGACCAGACATTCTCAAAAACCCAAGATGGAACGTACTGCTCTAAAAACATACATATAGGCACACTTATGAATCCAAAATGCCATCATACAGCATTCATCTCTTACTTCTTAATCACTCAATTTTGGCTTTATTCAGAGCAATCACCGTTGTTTCCCTTGTAACATGTTTTAGTTGAAGCAAATATTATAACTTTTATTCTTCAGAGCCCTGATTATTATATTTGATCAAAACACTGACTTTGCCCCCCCCCCATTTGAACTTCAGGTCATCTGCAGAAAGAGTTTATATGTTCTCCTAGTAGCTCCCAGTGTTGACAACATGTTGGGAGATTTGGACTCGAGTAGTTCCATTTTTTTTTTCTTGTTCTTGCCAATGACAGACAGAATTTATGCTACCAATCCAAGTCTTGTAATCTTGGCAAAAAGGAATGAATGAATGATGAATACAATCGGCTTTGGACAGGAATGAAGGTCCAGTTGCTGAAATCAGAACACAAAGAGACAAGGAGTTATTGTGTGTGCTTAATTCTGGACTGGGTCCAGAATTTGTTGCCCAAGCAACCAAATATTTTAGTTGAAATATAGCACTATGAATTTCTCAGCATTGTGACTGAAGCTTTGGCAAATACAGTGATACCTTGGTACTTGACTGCTTCAAAACTCATCAAATTTGGTTCTCAACGCATTTTGATGTAAACATTTTGTCCCAGTACTCGGCCTTTGTTTAATACTCGACGCACTGTTACAGGAAGAGGGGGACAGCTGTGAAGAACGGACAGGCTGGGAAGGTTGCTGCAAAAGGAGGGGGTTGGCCACAGAGGGCGGACAGGAAGTTGGCCACGCTCAAAAGGTCATTGTCATAGGAAAAGGGACAGATAGAAAGTTCTCCTCAGCAAAAACAAAGGCTGACATGATATGTCACATGGTTTGTTTGGGACTCATCCTTTTTAGTACCTGTCGCACCTCTCCGAACAAATTAAAGCCAAGTACCAGGACACCACTGTAACCGCATTTTGAGGCCCCAATAGATTATTTAATAGCATAATTCAGGCATGTTACATCAGGAATGATCTTAACAGACAGAAAGAAGAGTCACTATCAAGGCAGTTGCCAGATAAGTAAGCCTTGAGTCCTAGCCCAAGAAAATAACTTGGGAAAAAAATGTCTGAAACAAGCCCCTCCCTAGATAAAGGAGAGAGAGCACATTCAAACTTGCAAAATTCAGTTACTATATCTGTTTCAGTAAAAGTAGTCCTGACCTTGGTACTGGATCTTAATCTGGTCTATGTGTAGGGCTGGGGATGACATATGATTACCACTGTAATTCTACCATGACTATATTCATGGAACTATATTAGGAAATCAGAGACGAGATGTGAGGGAGAACCAAGTCTAGCATTTTATTCTGTTTGCTGATGGGGGCAATGGGGAGCAGGCTGTCTATCCAAAATCCAATTGAATTGAGAGACCATGAAAAGAAAGAGAATTTTACATTCAATTCTAGCTGTGAATTTAAGGAACAGGAAAGTGTATTCCTGTCTGTATGTAGGGTTTCCATATGTGAAATGCCCTTCACCGAAGGAAGAAATGTTCTCTTGGAAGGAGGTAGGACTGCAAAATATGATCCAAGGAGTAGATGATGCTCATCAGCCTTTTCCAAGGTCTATAGAGTACCTCCAGATGAGTAGGGTTAGACTTTTTCTTTGTAATTATGGAGTTTTCTATGTCGTGGAGAGAATTCTTTTGTTTTATATTGCAGAGAATATCCATGGATAATAATTTTAACCATGCAAGGGATCATTCATTAATGACTAGGAATGCTGACATGAAATGTGCTTTTCCTGCTTCACAGAACAGCTAATCTGTGGGGATTGTGTTTTCTAATAATCAGATGCTACATTTCTATAGAGATTCTCAATAATCCAAGTCATGGTTGTCCCAAACGTCTTCAGAGAAAAACAAGAAAGTCTTGAAAAAACACCTTTGGGATCAGATGCTACAAATAATAACAATCTTCATCTCCAGCTATGTTGAAAAACAAATAATCCAGCACACTTACAATTTCACCTTCCTTTCCTCCAAAGTCCAAATAGAGCATCCGAATCCCATCATCTGAAGATGATTTTAGCTTCTCGTAGGGATACTGGAAGATGGTTTTGGGAAAGGCACCAACTTGGGGTTCAGTTGTGAGGGAAAATCCATGGTCATAATGGATGGTCAAACGGCACTCCTGGTTTTTATACGTGCAAGCTGAAGAAGGAAACAAGAACAAACAGGATTTATGGCACTTTAGAAGAATGATATTGCTAATAAAAGATTATGAGGCCACTCTGATGTTGGTAGTAGCTTGGGGATTAATAGGAATGCTAATGAGTTCCCTGCTAATTGGAAAGAAGTTCCAATGATTGTAACAATGAGGTTAATATAGCACAAAGGTTTCAGCATAGCTGACCGTGCACCATTAAAAAGTGGTAAGATCCATAGTGTAATACCAATTGCTGTCTATGTTTAATTAAAAAGGGAGTTGGGTATCTTATAACATCCCTGAATCAGGTTTATCAACCTTTGGGAAATGACTACAGTCAAGGACATGGAGTAAGGTGTAAACTTTCAGCGAATAAGAGAAGTTTAGCAATTGGTCTTGCTTTTCAAAATTTCCAGATGCCAAGACAGCTCTTGTGATAGCCAAGGATTTATTGATAAACATTACATTTATATCCTGCCTTTCCTTGACACGGGGAGTGAGTGTTCTTGTCCTCATTTTATCCTATGTCATGTCACAGATGGACATTCAATCCATCCTATAGAACTCCCTCTGTCTCTTCTTGTGGCCTTGAGCCAATAAAACTCACCTTGGTTCTCTGACCAGGTCACTACAGAGGTAGAGAAAGGGACTAGGCCAATTGCTCTGCTCTCAATTTCTCCTCAATGTCCATCTCTTATCAGGCTGCCTGAATTGTTTTAATCTCCAGGAAAAAAAACTGTTGTTGACTTTAGTCTTTTCTCCTCCCTCCCTTCCTCTTCTTCTCTATATCTTTTAAAGTGCAAGTCAGACTATTGATCAAAGGATTTAACCAAAACAACAGTCCAGACTAGCATTCTTAAAAGATCTGCCATATAGTATGAGCAACAGATGTTGGATGGCATTGATTTTGCTCTTTAACCAATCACTCCAAACTGCAAAAGAATCCTTTCAACACCATCTAGTTTATTGACAAGATCTACCAAGATTTATCCTGCTCTGGGAGAAATTGATTGCCAAGAAGATTCTGTGCATTTGGATTTACCTGTTGTGACTTCCACAGAGAGTTCAGTTGCGTTGTGGCAACCTTGAACTAGGCTCCGGGTCCACAGTGAAAGGTCTCTGCTAGTCTCGGTTTTGAAAAGATGGCTCTCAATCCCTTGTTGTGTGCCCGTTCGAGTGGCAAAGGACAAATCTACCCCAGACTGTGGAGAGCCCTTCCCGGGTCCTGAATGTACCAACCTGAAAACAAATTTAAGAATCAACACATATTGTTNTCTGGAGGCAGGTTGTTCCACTGGTTAATTGTTCTAACTGTCAGGAAGTTTCTCCTTAGTTCTAGGTTGCTTCTCTCCTTGATCAGTTTCCACCCATTGCTTCTCGTCCTGCCTTCAGGCGCCTTGGAGAATAGCTTGACTCCCTCTTCTTTGTGGCAGCCCCTGAGATATTGGAACACTGCTATCATGTCCCCCCTCAATCATACTTCATTTCTGATGGGTATTATTGTCCTATCTGGAAACAAGAAGCGAATAGGGAAAAAAGAACCCCATCCCATTTTACAATTTATTATCTTGTTTACTAAGATTTTTTCAGAGGACCATGTCAAAAAGGCAACTAGGAAGACATATCTGTAGAAGCTTGGTAGCCAATGTAGTTCAAACATTTTTTATGTATTCAGGGATCCAAAATATTTGCTGCACATAAGTTTAACAGCATCAGAAAAAAAAACTGAGCATTTATTAACCTGCAGAGATAAGGTATCAGAGGCCATCTCAAGGTAACTGAACAAAGGATGTAGAGTACAGAGAAAGAGAAGGGTTGGATGAGGGAGCTGATGAGAGCTTTCGCCCACAAAGTTCACCCAGCTGGAGAAGATTTCGCCCGGTCAAAGGAACCTTTTAATGGACTGCAGTGTGCATTTAAGAGCCAGCATGCTCTAGCAGGTCACAGTAGGTGGCAGTATCTGGCCATCTCTTCCCGCTTGGCAGTCATATAGGGCCAAACCTGGTTGTTGGTACATAGTATTTATTAAGTGCATTTGATTTACACCTGCCTTTCTGCTTGGCAAATATGCAAAGCACCCAACAATATGCGGACCAAAAAGTTAAAAATTCCACTCTAACAAGGATATCAACAACATGTGTTGAGAATGAGGTATCTTTGCAGATTTCCTAAACACAAAGTAGAATAAATATATTCCATTGTCTAGGAGCAATGCATGAGAACCCCCATCCATGTGCCAGAAAGAAGGATCTGTAACTGTGGGACAACTTCAAAGTTGACCAAAACTATTGGTCAACTTTGTTAACAGGAGAAGCAGCCCCTTTGAGACTTTAAAGCAGGGGTAGTCAACCTTGGCTGTTTTATGACTCGTGGACTTCAACTCCCAGAATTCCTGAGCCAGCTGTGCTGGCTCAGGAATTCTGGGAGTTGAAGTCCACGAGTCATAAAACAGCCAAGGTTGACTACCCCTGCTTTAAAGCATAATGCCAGCACCTTAATTTTTGCCAGTAACCAAGATCCAATCAGTACAGATCTTTCAAAACAGGCATTATGCTAAACCTGTACTTGAAAAGTACCCCAACTCTTATCTTTGGCCCCAACAATAATTTCCAGTTGTTTTTTTTTTCAGGGACAGGCCATTCGGACTTGCACGATTATCACGATAGACTATCATCAAAGCATGGATAATCACTGCTAAGAGCGGCCAACTCAAAAAGAGTAGAGGTTGGTCTACTAGTCATACTGGGCAAATACATGCCACACATTTTTTCCCCTACCACTTTCCAAGAAAAAAATCTTCTGTCATAGATAGTGTGTGTGTAGCCCATCTTGGTTCTTGGTTACTGGCAAAAATTAAGGTGCTGGCAAACTATAGGCTGGATTGGAACGGTGGAAAAATATCTTTTTTAAAAAAAAAAAATATTTTATTAGATTTTATATGGGTAGGGAAAGGGAGGGGTCGGTGCGGGTACAGGAAAATCGGGATAAAGGGGACAGGGTGTGGGGAAAATATCTTTTCAAAAAGGCAATGGAAAACCTTTTCTGTACTGGTGCTAAAAAAATAGGAACATTTCTACACCAGGAACCAAGCTAAAGAACATCATCATCATCATCTGGATTCACATCAGTCTTGATTCCTGGCAACTGCCTAAATAAGTCCCTGCAGTTTTCTTGACCACATTTTGGAAATGGTTTGCCATTGCTTTCTTCCTATGACTGAGAGAAAGTGACTGGCTCAAAGCTAGTTTCATGCCTAAAGCAAGATGTCATGGAATTGCACAGCAGCTGTCCACAAAAAGTCAGAGACACTGAGNAGGGCGCGGCGGAAGGAAGGGAGATCAGGGATCACCCTGATCTCTGGGGGCAGTTCGTTCCAGAGGGTGGGAGCTCCCACAGAGAAGGCCCTCCCCCTTGGGGTCGCCAGCCGGCACTGTCTGGCTGACGGCACCCTGAGGAGACCCACTCTGTGAGAGCGTACAGGTCGGTGGGGGGTAGTCTGTGGCAGGAGGCGGTAGCCAATGTAGTTCAAACATTTTTTATGTATTCAGGGATCCAAAATATTTGCTGCCCATAGGTTTAACAGCATCAGAAAAAAAACTGAGCATTTATTAACCTGCAGAGATAAGGTATCAGAGGCCATCTCAAGGTAACTGAACAAAGGATGTAGAGTACAGAGAAAGAGAAGGGTTGGATGAGGGAGCTGATGAGAGCTTTCGCCCACAAAGTTCACCCAGCTGGAGAAGATTTCGCCCGGTCAAAGGAACCTTTTAATGGACTGCAGTGTGCATTTAAGAGCCAGCATGCTCTAGCAGGTCACAGTAGGTGGCAGTATCTGGCCATCTTTTCCCTCTTGGCAGTCATATAGGGCCAAACCTGGTTGTTGGTACATAGTACTTATTAAGTGCATTTGATTTACACCTGCCTTTCTGCTTGGCAAATATGCAAAGCACCCAACAATATGCGGACCAAAAAGTTAAAAATTCCACTCTAACAAGGATATCAACAACATGTGTTGAAAATAAGGTATCTTTGCAGATTTCCTAAACACAAAGTAGAATAAATATATTCCATTGTCTAGGAGCAATGCATGAGAACCCCCATCCATGTGCCAGAAAGAAGGATCTGTAACTGTGGGACAACTTCAAAGTTGACCAAAACTATTGGTCAACTTTGTTAACAGGAGAAGCAGCCCCTTTGAGACTTTAAAGCAGGGGTAGTCAACCTTGGCTCTTTTATGACTCGTGGACTTCAACTCCCAGAATTCCTGAGCCAGCTGTGATGGCTCAGGAATTCTGGGAGTTGAAGTCCACGAGTCATAAAACAGCCAAGGTTGACTACCCCTGCTTTAAAGCATAATGCCAGCACCTTAATTTTTGCCAGTAACCAAGAACCAATCAGTATAGATCTTTCAAAACAGGCATTATGCTAAACCTGTACTTGAAAAGTAGCCTAACTCTTATCTTTGGCCCCAACAATAATTTCCAGATATTTTTTTTTCAGGGACAGCCCAATCGGACTTGCACGATTGTCACGATAGACTATCATCAAAGCATGGATAATCACTGCTAAGGGCGGCCAACTCAAAAAGAGTAGAGGTTGGTCTACTAATCATACTGGGCAAATACATGCCACACATTTTTTCCCCTACCACTTTCCAAGAAAAAAATCTTCTGTCATAGATAGTGTGTGTGTAGCCCATCTTGGTTCTTGGTTACTGGCAAAAATTAAGGTGCTGGCAAACTATAGGCTGGATTGGAACGGTGGAAAAATATCTTTTTTAAAAAAAAAATATATTTTATTAGATTTTATATGGGTAGGGAAAGGGAGGGGTCGGTGCGGGTACAGGAAAATCGGGATAAAGGGGACAGGGTGCGGGGGAAAATATCTTTTCAAAAAGGCAATGGAAAACCTTTTCTGTACTGGTGCTAAAAAAATAGGAACATTTCTACACCAGGAACCAAGCTAAAGAACATCATCATCATCATTTGGATTCACATCAGTCTTGATTCCTGGCAACTGCCTAAATAAGTCCCTGCAGTTTTCTTGACCACATTTTGGAAATGGTTTGCCATTGCTTTCTTCCTATGACTGAGAGAAAGTGACTGGCTCAAAGCTAGTTTCATGCCTAAAGCAAGATGTCATGGAATTGCACAGCAGCTGTCCACAAAAAGTCAGAGACACTGAG
>NW_015388959.1:232510-248147 GCF_001527695.2 Protobothrops mucrosquamatus
TGGATTCACATCAGTCTTGATTCCTGGCAACTGCCTAAATAAGTCCCTGCAGTTTTCTTGACCACATTTTGGAAATGGTTTGCCATTGCTTTCTTCCTATGACTGAGAGAAAGTGACTGGCTCAAAGCTAGTTTCATGCCTAAAGCAAGATGTCATGGAATTGCACAGCAGCTGTCCACAAAAAGTCAGAGACACTGAGACGAGCTTGTAGTTTTACATAAATAAATGTATTTATTTTTTGCTGTAAATATAACATTTATATTTACAGCAAACAAGATAGTCAGGAATACAGGGACATTATGAGGTATACAAAGTGTACAGAAGAAAAAAGCGGGAAAAAGGGAAACTCCCCCTTTACACCCACAGCAACCAATCACAGCACAGATTGCCTCATCTATGTGTCAGCACTCTCTAACTCAGGGGTAGGCAACCTTGGCTCTTTTATGACTCGTGGACTTCAACTCCCAGAATTCCTGAGCCAGCATAGCTGGCTCAGGAATTCTGGGAGTTGAAGTCCACGAGTCATAAAAGAGCCAAGGTTGCCTACCCCTGCTCTAACTAATCAACTACAACTGTGTGTAATGGCCTATTGTACACTTTGCTGTTCCAGCTACTAAATTTAATATTCTAACCCAAGACCAGAACTCAAATTTCCCTGCTCCTAGTGTAGCACCTTAACCACTAGACTAAGCTGGCTTTAACTTTAAGGAGATCTGGCTTAACCTTCTCCCTCTCAAACAACCAAGTTAAGAAGACAGAACTTGTCCATTCTTGCATCTGTTCATCCACAAACCTGTGTTTTCTTGTTCCCCATTTACAAATCTTACAAAATCTTTCTAACACATTCTCTCTTAAACCTTGCATTTCTAGACACATCCCCACAAAATAAGCGTCTTATTAAGGTTTTGCTCTACAGCATCATAACATTCAGGCACTGATAGTTTACAAAGTGAAACTGAGAAGTCTATGTCAAGACACTTTAACTTCGAATTCTTCATAATTGAACTCTTTGGACTTTTCTATTTTTAAAAAGTTTTGGAAAATGTTTACCAAACTTCAAGTTCAGACAAGAAACAGGAGGCCGCGTGGCGTGTTGTGTCAGAGCACGCGCGAGCGACGGCACCGGCGCAACGTGGCTTGCGGCCTCCTGCTGCGAGCGGCGGCATCGAGCCATGAGCAGCCACAAGTGCCCGCAGAAGAACTCGGGCAGCGGTGCGACAGGTGTCGGGGGTGGGAGGCCTGGTAGTGGCAGTCCTAAGGTAAACGGGTAAGACATCCCCCCCAAAATAAGATCTGGTGCCTCTTTTTGGGGCAAAAAAAAAAAAAAAAAAAGACCAGATCTTATTTTCGGGGAAACACAGTAGTCCTCAACTAACAATCATTTGTTTAGTGACTGTTCAAAGTTACAACAGCACTGGGAAAAGTGAATTATGACAGGTCTTCACATTTACAATCGTTGTACCATTCCCCTGGTCATGTGATCAAAATTTGGGCACTTGACAACTGGCATGTATTTATGCCAGTTGCACATGGTCATGTGATCACCATTTGTAACCTTCCCAGCTGGTTTCCAACAAGCAAAGTCAATGGGAGAAGCCAGATTTGTTTAATGACTGCATGATTCACTTAACAATTGCAGTTGTTAAGTTGTTAAACCTTCACAACTGTGGCAAAAAAAAAAAAGGATTGTAAAATGGGGCAAAACTCTCTTAACAACCGCCTTGTTTAGCAGCAAAAACTTTGGGCTCACTTGTGATCCTAAGTCGAGGATTACCTGTATCTAAAATAGCTGACTGGTGAGTTTCTGATGTAACTGGTTATGAGGATACAAGGCAATGTTTCAAAGAAGAAACTGCATCTGAAGTAGATTTCCAGTCCCTCCGACTTCGACAGGTGTGTGCTTGTGGCAACTTAGTTGTTCTTTTGTAAGTAGTTGTCCTAAGATAACCTTCCTGTCTATAGAAAGAGGGAACTGGATACCACAGACATTTCACTAGCTTGTGGGGCTGTTCAGAGGTTGCAAAGTTGCTCAGGTTTCTCATGCGGTTTGCAGAACAAAACAAACACAGAGTCAGGCAAAGTGTGTCTAAAAGGCACGGGGAATCCAAGATAATAAAAACTGCAGTCCAATTAAACATGCATTAGGATTTGGGTCAGAGTTTCAGCTGGTTCCACTGTTTCAAGCCAATGAGTTAGTTTTAAGCCCCAAATCATGTACAGAAATCATGATGGCTGAATTTTTTTTCCTGCAGCTATTAGTTTCTTACTCTTGTTTCATCAGAATGTTATGTTGGGAGGCTGGCCCTTCAACAAGTTATTCATCTCCATTTGTTCTCCTCAACTATGTGAGAAATGTTTTCCCTAGTGACAGCTCAACGGTTATCACTACATGGGCCAGCTTTGGCTGGTAACATGAGAACTTCTCTCCTGTGGTGAGCAGAAGCTGATCAAATGCCTGAACCTTCCATTGACGGTCCATGCTTTATTGTAGGGGTCTCTGAACTGGTCAACTAAGAAGTGAAACAGTTTCAAACAATAAACCAGTCGCCTTTTGGAAAAAGCACCTTTGGGATAGTTTTTGTGGGGTCCATTGCAACTTTGAAATGGCCGCTAAGCAACCAGTCGTAAGTTGAGGACTACCTACATAGAAACCCGTTAATAAAATAATGCCACACTATTTCCTATTATGGAAACACAAGGTCTGTTATTTCTTATCTCTCTCTCTCTCTCACCAGTTATTTTTCGTCTTGTACCTTTTTAATTGTAGCCAGAGGGGAGAATCTGTTTTATTACAGATCTGCATAAGCCCCTCTGGCTAAAATGGGAGGTGAAAAACATGGGAATATATTTTTAATGGAATAAAATATACCTAGCTTTCGCTGGCCACTGCCAGCATCGTCAGGGTAACCTCCAGAAGGTGGTGAGGCTATTCATAAGCATTGCGCTCGTTGCGCCCGGCTCCTAGCCCTCGTCACGGGCCCCAGCTCCTTGCGCCCGGCTCCTAGCTCCTTGCGCCCGGCTCCTAGCCCTCGTCACGGACCCTAGCCAATCCGCCTGGGGCCCGTGACGAGGGCTAGGAGCCGGGCGCAACGCTTATGAATAGCCTCCCCACCTTCTGGAGGTTACCCTGACGATGCTGGCAGTGGCCAGCGAAAGCTAGGTATATTTTATTCCATTAAAACTTTTTATAGTTTTATAATTTTCCTGGTGCAGGGTGCATAAAAAAAACCACTCAAGGTAATATATGTATGTATGTATGTATGTATGTATGTATGTATGTATGTATGTAGGTAGGTAGGTAGGTAGGTAGGTAGGTAGGTAGACAGACAGACAGATAGATATAGAACATACCTGGTAGCTAAGAGAGGATAGGAATGCAGTGGAGTGAACCAAGCTTCCTTGATGCGTGGCATGCTTTCAAATATCAAGAGATCCTTCTCCGTCAAGGCAACCAATACTGCTTTCCAAGGCTTCTCATTCTCTCCCAGCACCTGGACAAAACAAAGCAAGACTTCCAATGAAAGAGGCAAAAGGAAAGGATTCAGGGGGACGCTACTTTTCCCATGCCAAAACCACAGTATCAAAACCTAAGACCAGCCCTGCTGGGTCATAGCCAGGCCCACCTTTGTTCAAACTTTGCTGCCCACAGCAAGCCAACAAAACATTCCTGGCCTTGGGATAGATGCTTTTAAGCAGGAAACTGAGGCAGGGAACATTTCTCCGGCTGCTGATTTATAACCTCTGTACTTCCAGCTATCACTGAGATGATGTAAAGCTTGTCCTCATTACTGCTATTTTGGCTCGGCCATGGTTGGATGACATTAGAAGATGCTATGAGTCATTGGTGTGAAATGAATACTGTATATCTTCCCTCTGGTGTTCCCTGGTATTTGGAGGGAGGCCTTCCTCAATCAGCAGAACATATTGAGTCTTCAAGATTGAACAGACAGGCCTGTCTTTCATAAATTCATCCAATCTTTTTTTTTTTTGTAGCCTTCCTGACAGTTTCACTGTGCAAAGAAGTGCTCTTTTTCTGATTGTATAGGTTTTATACATGTTATCTGGTAGGTTTTCTTTTATAAGCTATTTTCCCTTCCCTGCTGAATGCCTTTGTCTGCCAATCCACCTGAGGATACTAAAAAAAGATCTAAACTTTCCTTCTCTTGAAGTGTCCCTTCCCAATTCTATCCTGCCTCCTTGCTGGTCCCGAGATGAAGGATTTCTTGAGAAACTTTAGTTTGTCCCCAAACCAAGAGAGGGGACTATCTATCATACAGGCAAGTGCTAAGACCTATAACTTGTGACTTCTCACCATTCCTCTGGGATTCATCTTACATTTATTTCTAAAAGCACTTCATCCTCTCATCCATCCATCCATCCATCCATCCATCCATCCATCCATCCATCCATCCATCCATCCATCCATCCCTATATGTTCTTCTCCCAGAACTTCACAATGATACAAAAGGCATAACACTTAAAAAAAACAACAACCCTGAAACAAAGAGATAAGTTATATCTTTTTGAAGCTGCATCTTCAATACAGTCTGGAGGAAGGGGAAAAAAAATCAGAAAATGTCATTAGATGGCTTCCAAATGCCTTTTCAACTCTCTGGTTTTAAATGCGGCCAAATTAGCTTCCTGGAGAACAATTTTGCAAAGGGGAGGCCATTACTAACAAAGTCCTGAGGTGTGCAGCAAGGAGAATTGAACAGGTATTCTGGAGTCCAGTTTAATGATGGGAAGCAAAGGAGCTCTCTTTGGGGAGTATGATCCCCACTTATTTATATACAGGCTGCTTTGTCCAGAGTGGAAAGTGACCTGTTATTTATCAAAGGAGAAAAAAAAATCAATAAGAATGGCTCAATGTAATATTATTTTCATTGCTGTTGAAGCAATGAAGGCTTACATGACATGGGTCCATGGAGCCAGCTATGCTGGCTCAGGAATTCTGGGAGTTGAAGTCCACGAGTCATAAAAGAGCCAAGGTTGCCTACCCCTGGGTCCAGGGTATCTTGAGGAACCGTCTCTCCCCAATTCAAAAGCCTGCCCCACGTGCCAGTGAAAGAGGCCTACCATGGATCCCATCTGCTAAGGCAGTGGTTCTCAACCTGTGGGTCGGGACCCCATTTGGGGTCGATCGACCATTTCACGGGGGTCGCCAAGCAAGGCTGTCTGCCATTTTTTTTGTCCGCCATTTTTCCNCCTTTTCCGGCGGGTGCCTTACCTCCCTTGGGCTGGGCCAGCTGGTGGTCGGCCTGCTCCGTCTCTGCCGCTTGCCAGCTACGCCTCGGCCGGCGCAGGGGGCGGAACCACGCATGCGCGGCGCTCCCAGGCAGGGAAAGTCCTCAACTTACGACCGGTTGGGTAGTCCTCGACTTACGACCGGTTTAGTCCTCGACTTACGACTGGTTTAGTCCTCGACTTACGACCGGTTGGGGTCGCGGCATTAAAAAGGTTGAGAACCACTGTGCTAAGGAATTCCAGCAGGGGGGTTCAAGGAGAAGAGCCTTTTAGGCTGTGGCCCTCTGGAACATTCTACCCACAGGAGGTGAGAACTGCCCATCCCCTTCTGGCCTTCCAGAAGGGTACCAAAACCTGGCTTTGCTGTTGGCCTGGGTCCCCAAGGAGGGCGCTCACTGCTGGAGGTGGCTGATGGGGTAAGAGGACCTCATCCCTGTCCCGTCCGTCTCTTAGCTCTCTTAGTTTTGGTTTTAGTACAGTTTTCAACATTCAATCTGTATAATTTTAACGTGTTAACATGCTTTCATTATTTTTACTTGTTTTGTAACTTGCAAGCTGCCCAGAGTCACCTTGCAGGGGAGATGGGAGTCATAATAAATAAAATAAAAAAAAGTAAAATAAAACAATTCAATTAAATGGACCGCTTTTTTAATTTCTTATATTAAGATCACCGTTCAATGAAGATTTGGCTGAATGGATTAAAAATGGATTGTTTACCATGAGGCTGACCGGTAATTAAATGGACTTTTGTTTTTTTCTTTTTGCAAAACTATTCTTTATTATTAACAGAGAACAGCTATTTTAATTAGAGTCCCTGTTTAGTAAACAATCTTTTTTCTTATTGGCAAGCTCCAACAGGTTTTAGCAGGTATTCAAGCAGGTTGGAATTTAATTAAAGTGCTTTTGGGTTTCATAAAGCGGGGCTGCTTTTCAAGGCAAAAGTAATTTCTCCTTCCTCGTAGCCATTAACCCACTTCAAGAATGTTTTAGATATACAGAATCTAAGTGAGAAGGGGCCATAGAGGCCATTAAGTCCAACCCCCCCCCCCCCCGCTTAGTGCAGGAATTTAAAGTTAAAGCACCCCTGACTGATGGATGCCTAGCCTAGGCTTGAATACATATAATGAAGATGAAGCTACTGCAGGAGTCCTCAACTTATGACTACAATTGAATCCAAAATTTCTGTTGCTAGGCGAGACATCTGTTAAGTGACTTTTGTCTCATTTTATGACCTTTTTGCCACAGTTGTTAAGTCAGTAACACGAACGTTAAGTGAATCTGCCTTCCCTAATGACTTTGTCACAAGGTTACAAACAGTGATCACATGGCCCCGGGACACTGCAATCGTCATAAATGTGAGTCAGTTGTCAAGCGTCTGAAGCAAAGGGAACCGCAGGGCAGAAGAAAAGCATTTCAAATATATAATCCAGTGGCCCAGGCCTTGCAGAGTTTCATTTGTAATCACTCAAAGTCCATGAAAACAAGGTAATTTCCAAGGCTGACACTGATTAGCGCCAGGCAACTGTGAACACAGGATGTTGAAACTTCCCACGCAGCAGGAAATGGACTATATTATACCTTTGACCCTGATGCCACGGAAGGAGGCAATACTGGGGGAATTATTGCAAAGAGGAAAATGAAAAGAAACTAGAGGCTAGGTTTTCGTTTCTAATCTCTTCCTGATCCATCCAAATATGCTCTACAAAGCCGTCCTATTTCACTATCAGATCTGGACATTTGCCAAGGTATACAAAATCCTCCAGAGAGCACAATACAAGCCGTTGTCAGTCCCTAACAAAAACAGTGATGCCAGCGACAAAGCAGTTGGAATTGGAAGGAAGAGGGCTACACAACCTTGGCTGTAATACCCTTTTCTCTGCTAAGAGTTGACTGAAAGGTTGAGGAGATGAATAGGCTGCTGAAGTTCTGCCTTGGGCTGTAAACCAAGCAATGTCCTAGGACAGGGGTAGGCAACCTTGGCTCTTTTGTGACTCGTGGACTTCAACTCCCAGAATTCCTGAGCCAGCCATGCTGAGGGGAAAGGGAGAGGTTTCCAAGCTGAGCCATGCTGGCTCAGGAATTCTGGGAGTTGAAGTCCACGAGTCGTAAAAGAGCCAAGGTTGCCTACCCCCGTCCTAGTTCATGGCCATAAGTCATAGCCAAACCAAAATCTTTCCTTATTGTGATTGTTCTGGCCACACTAGAAAAAAGACAAACAACTTAATGGGAAGATGGAAAAACATACAATGAGGCCAGATTGGGAAAATTTTCATCCAGAGATAATGCAAAAGACTGGAGAAATTGTGTAGAAATATTAAGTTCCGCTTGGTATCTATGGCTGGCTTTTACATGTTCAACTTTTGTAGAATGCTTTTTTATGTCCCTGTGGGGTTGGTGCAAAGGCTACATCCACCCAAAGAAAAGGGGGAATGGGGAAGGATAAGTAGGCTTTAAAACATTCCATCATGATTAAATCCCTTCACACAATTATCAGGGCTTGTTACAGAAAGGAATTAAGCGTTTATCCAGAATGGAATTCCTTGTCGTCAATGCTGTCATAGTTTAAAATCACATGAGCACTTTAACATGTTTTTACTCCTATATTGCCATTTCTATGGACACAAAAGGCACTGTGGTTCTTATTTTGCCATGACACGATCTGACAGTGTAGGACAGACATGTCAAAGTCAAGAGGGACAAATCCAGCCCACGATGGGCCCGGATCCGGAGTGGGCAAGGAACCAGACCCCGGTGCCCCAGCCCACCCTGCCTGGGCACCTCCCCCAGGCACGCTCACAGGAGGCGGTGAGCGGTACCCAGCAGTAGCTGCAGGCTGCCGATTTCTCGACCGGTGCACCCCGGGGCTGAGCAGCCCATGCAGTGCAGGTGGGCCTGAGAGCCGCAGCTGCTGGGCTGACCTTCCAAGCGGCAGGTGAAGGTAGGGGTGCAGGGAAAGGCACACGATCTAGCCTGCTGGATACGCCAAGTGGCCACCAAGAAAAGCAGGGCTGGGTTGGGCCATGGGGTCCTGGCGCTCTGGGAGCTCGAGGGCTGGGTGCCTGCCCCCTGCCACCCAGGGCCCCAGGCAGCCCGCACTGCCATCCCTAGGTCCTCCACGCAGCCTCAGTGATGGTGACGTTCCTCTGGTGGACTAGGCCCCGGCACCCACCCCGGTCCTGCCCCCTCTGCTGAAGACTCCTGAATCCCTCCTGCCCCCCGCCCCCTGACACGAGTGACAATGAACTGGCCATGCCCCCCCAGCCATGCCGCCCCCCCCGCAGGCAACCACAATGCTGATGCAGCCCTCAATAAAATCAAGTTTGACACCCCTGGTGTAAGGGAGAATATATTTGTCCATTCTGCTACAAAGAAAGAATTAAATGTAGAATAATATTGACTTGATTAGGGTCCTTGCCATATATTAGCCATTGGGAATTGATTTATTACACTCTTCTTGGTCTCCTTTCATGCCAATACTTATTAAGACAATTAATCAGTAAACATAATAAAGTACAGTCAGATAAAATGCTTATGTTTTCCAAGAACAAAACAAAGGCCTTTTGAAATGAGAATCCACTGAACAAGCTAGAGTGACTTAATTTAGACACAATGCAAAGCCAAAAGGAAGTTCCATTATCGCCAATTCTGTTGCCAAATTCCACTGATCCTGGTCCAAAAGTCAAATGAAATTGTTTATTTTTATTTTTATACCAAATAAATTATACTAAAACTGCATTTTCTCTAGCCTTATCTAAGGTGCCAGAACATTTCTTACTGATAATAAAACATGGCTTGTATATAGAATGATAGATAAGTAGATTAATGAAAAGTTTCTTATACCTTCTGGAAATCTCCATTTTCTGGTACGTGTCCCACTATAGAATTGTTTGCTACTTAAGCTTATTTATGAGAGATGAAATCACCCACCAAGCCCCAAACTTGCATCATATATTTTTATGTAATGTTAACAATTGCTGAAACGTGCTTCTTTTGTAACTCTGAAGGCAAAGATATATACAGGTAGTCCTGTGTCCAAAATTGTGTCCAAAATTTCTGTTGCAACAGTTGGTCAGTAAATCACTGCAGTTGTTAAGTTAGTAACATGGTTGTTAAGTGAATCTGGCTTCCACATTGACTTTGCTTGTCAGAAGGTCGCAAAAATTACACATGACCCAGGGACACTGCAACCCTCATAAATACATGCCAGTTGCCAAGTGTCTAAATTTTGATCATGCGACCATGGGGATGCTGCAATAGTTTTAAGTGTGCAAAATGGTCATAAGTCACTTTTTTCAGTGTTGTAACTTCAAACAGTCACTAAACGAATGGTTGTAAGCCGAAGACTACCTGTAGCTCTCAGTTTCAACAAAATCTACAAGTAATTTTTTTATAGGGAACCATCTTAACCTTGTCCAATATTGGCAAGGTTTTGAATCAGACATGCATGCTGCAAACTAATGAATGCAATGCAGTGTTATTTTTTTCTTCAGATTACTGGACGATGGAAGATGACTAAAGCTGTCGACCTTTACACTGAAATCATATTAACACATTACATGCTATCTGCAATGCAGATTTGAAAAAGCAACGTTTTCAATTTATTCCTCAAGTCTCCCAGGCACTTTCTTTATTTTGGTTACAGTTTACTCCAGCAGTCCCTGCTCGGAATGCTTCGGTCTGGTTAAAGACTAATAATCTGCAGTGTACAACTGATCCACTCCATCCTTTAGGACAGGGGTCCCCAGCCTTGGCCACTTTATGACTTGTGGACTTCAACTCCCAGAATTCCTCAGCCAGCCATGCTGGCTGAGGAATTCTGGGAGTTGAAGTCCACAAGTCATAAAATGGCCAAGGCTGGGGACCCCTGCTTTAGGATAGAGAATGTGGGGAAAAAAAATCTACAGGTATCTCTCAACTTGCAACCACAATTGAGCCCAACATTTCTGTTGCTAAGCGAGACTGTTGCTAAGTGAATTTTGCCCCACGACCTTTCTTGCCAATCTTTAAGTGAATCACTGCAGTTGTTAAGTTCGCAACACAGTAATTAAGTGAATCTGGATTCCCCGTTGGCTTTGCTTGTCAGAAGGCTGCAAAAATTGATCACATGACCCCGGGATGTGCAACCGTTATAAATATGAGTCAGTTGCCAACCGTCTGAATTTTGATCACGTGACCACGGGGATGCTGCAACGGTCGTAAGTGTGAAAAACGGTCATAAGTCACTTTTTTCAGTGCTGTTGTAACTTCAAGAGGTCACTAAATGAACTGCTGTTAGGTCGAGGACTACCTGTACTGTAGCACAATAGCATCACAATGATTTCACTACTCCTGGTGATGCACATACAGAGCACCAACATTTCCAAAGAAGCAAAAAGGACAGCTTGGGCAGACAAAAAAATTTGGACTAATCATTAAAAAAATTATTATTTGTACTAAATAATTTGCCTATCTATAAACTTAATGTCATTGTCATTGAGTTCAAAGTGGTTGGTATGGACTCTTCTGGTGATCCGAGAGAGATTTTTCCTGCAGACTTGGGAGATTCCATCCTTTATGGATGTAATTGCTGTAGTTTACTTGATTGAGACAAAGTTTAATTTTTTAAATGCTTCCTCCTTTAGGGATGTAATTACTATACTTTATTTGACTGAGACAAAGTTTTAATCAAGTAGACTGTGGTAACAGTGTTCCAATATCTCAGGGGCTGCCACAAAGAAGAGGGAGTCAAGCTATTCTCCAAAGCACCTGAGGGCAGGACAAGAAGCAACGGATGGAAACTAATAAAGGAGAGAAGCAACCTAGAACTAAGGAGAAACTTCCTGACAGTTAAAACAATTAACCAGTGGAACTACCTGCCTCCAGAAGCGGTGAATGCTCCAACACTGGAGGTTTTTAAGAAGAGACTGGACAGCAATTTGTCCTGAAATGGTATAGGGCAGTGGTTCTCAACCTGTGGGTCGGGACCCCATTTGGGGTCGATCGACCATTTCATGGGGGTCGCCAAGTAAGGCTGTCCGCCATTTTTTTTTCCCGCCATTTTTTTTGTCCGCCATTTTCCCCCCTTTTCCAGCGGGTGCCTTACCTCCCTTGGACTGGGCCAGCTGGTGGTCGGCCTGCTCTGTCTCTGCCACTTGCCAGCTACGCCTCGGCCAGCACAGGGGACGGAACCACGCATGCGTGGTGCTCCCGGGCAGGGAAAGTCCTCGACTTACGACCAGTTGGGTAGTCCTCGACTTACGACCGGTTTAGTCCTCGACTTACGACTGGTTTAGTCCTCGACTTACGACCGGTGGGGTCGTGGCATTAAAAAGGTTGAGAACCACTGGTATAGGGCTTCCTGCCTGAGCAGGGGGTTGGACTAGATGACCTCCAAGGTCCCTTCCAACTTTATCATTATCATTATTATTATTATTAACTCTAAATCACAATTCTGAAAGCCCAACAGGTCTCATCTGCTGTGTTAAGAAACGAGAGAACTAGAGTTATTGAAAAGCAAGCAATAAAGAAGACTGGGTCAGTGACCCATAATAAAGTTTGACTTGACTCTGAGTTATTGAGAAGTGAGACACACACAGGAGGGATCTGAAGCTTATAAGGAAGAACCAGTGTTTGGGCAGAGTCAGCTAAACAAGGCATCCTTCTCCTCCTCCTCCTCTATTAGTAAGATAACAAGACTACACAAAACATGTTGTTAATTACTTCGTTTCAAATCACATTAAGCCATCTTCTAGATGTCCTCTGAAATAATTAGGATTCCCCAGGCTCAGAATTCCCCCGCAGCATGGCCAAATTCTTTAATCCTAGCCCCGCCAATTAAAAAGGGTATTAATCTACTAATTCTAAAGAATATCCTTAATTTCTACAGATGTCACAAGCAAAGTAGTTCAGGGCTGCACAGTCTTTTAACAGCTGAAGTTTCTCCTCCTGTCTGAATAATGGACTTACTTGTTACAAACTGTTTGAGGTAGCAGGTGCAGAGTTACTATCATATGGCATCTGGTTTATATTTTAAATATTTGGGGGAGTTATTCATTCCTTTGGATATGATCTCAAGTCACATCCCAGGCCTCTTAGTTATTCCAGTAAATACCCAAGACAGCTGGGAAAAATGTTTTTGAACTGTATGAGGGATTATGTTCGGTATGTTCCAGGCTAAATGAAATTGTTTTTATGTAACTAAGTAGAAATGGATGAGAAATTTAGGAAGCATTTTCACTAAAATGGTAAACAGTTTTAACGATAGGTAAGTTATTGACTTACGACCATAATTAAGCCTGGAATAACAAGAGTAAGTCATGATGGGCGTAAATTGACTGGATCTGATTTTATGACATTTTTTTTTGCAGCAGTCGTTACACAAACATGATCATCAAACAAATCAATTGCCCCAATGGGATGTTTGCTGGAAATTCAATGCCAGAAACCTGCAAAAAAGTGGCAAATCAAGGTCATGTGACCACAAGATGCTGTAAATGGCCTTGAGGTGAGCTAGTTGCCAAACATCCAAAATAGAGTCACGTAACTGGGGGGGGGGGGCATAGTAAATCAATAAAAGTAATTTTTGGTGGGCTGTGGTAACTTCAAATGATGGTTAAGCAACTGGTTGTGAGTCAACATCTACCCATAATCTTCTCCAACATAGTGCTCTCAAGACACATAGCGAACAATAGCTCCAGTGATTTCCACCCAAACACCAAATTTAACTATTTTAAACCAACGATAGTTCCCTTTCCTTGACTGGTGAGGAATCAAGAAATCAAGGGAACTTTTTTTTTCCTTGAAAAATCTTTTGAAATTTTTACCCAGGGGTGCCTAAGCTTAACAACCTTAAGCCATGGAATTCTGGGAGTTGAAGTCCACAAATCTTAAAGTTGCCAAGGCTGGACACCCCTGCCTTAAGCCTTTTGAATTTCTCTTATTTTTAATACTGGTTTAATTACTGTTGGTGCTGCTTGCCAAATTAATTACTAATGGATTTTGTTTCAAATACTGCACCTTTATTAGATTGCCTTGTGATCTGCAAGTGTGTTTTAATGTTTTGTTAATAAGCAATCCAGAACTCTAGTTTTGTGCGTGCGTGTGTCCGTACGGAGAGTAAAATGAACAGGGATACTGTTTTAACAATGACTTCCTGTTGTGAGTGACTACTGATGCAAAGGAATTATCAAAATTGGACTTGTGTATTTGTATTGGCAAAATCTACTAATCTGAGCCACATGTTGGAAGAAGATGAGAGAAACAGTTCTGAACAACATATGCTTTGGCATGGAGTTTCAATTCTAACGTTTTAAGGCTTTCAAAATTCAAGGTCATTTTTTCTGATGGTTTGCATAAAAGTTGGCCTTCAACTACTCATTTCTACCCAGATGGCATTTTTCATACTTGATGATCTTGTTCTTTTGATTTTACAATTATTATAAACATACTTGCGGAAAGCAGCCTTTGTGTCTCATTTATGAAATGCCCTCTCTAAGACTTGCCTGTGCCCGTATAGTTATTTTGTTGCATTAAAACACACACACACACAGATACACACAAGCCTTTTAATCCTCAGTTTTATAGGGAATTCTTAACACCAAAATTGATGGTTATTTTTATCCATCTACTATTTTACTGCTTCCTGAACTGATGACAGGGTTTTATTCCATTTTTTTTAATGCAGTGCGTCCAAAATTATTGTGCTGACTAAAAATTTAATAAATAATGGATCTTTAAAGAGCTGTTTTGACCCAGCCTTCGCAAGTAATGGGAAACGACTTACTTGCAAGTAAAACAAACCCCTTTTATTAAAACAGGGCAGGAACAATCTTTGTTCACATTGGGTAGACGAAACCAAAAAAGTAGTAGTCACAAAGGAAAGTCTTTTCCCCTTCTGACATTAAGGGCAGGGCAAGAACAATCTCTGTTCACTTGAGAACTCCAGGTAGAAAGTCTTTCAAGGATTAAGCCAAGCAGAAAACAGTCCCTATTCACACCGGCTGAGGCAAATTCACTACCTATTAGTTCCCAGCAGAGAAACAGTTGGCACCTCAAATACAGAGCCAGTAATCCTGACAAACCTGGTTCTGGCAAAGGAATCCGACTTGATTGATGTACCCTGGAAAACGAATGGTTGTCTGCGACAACAGGCCATTCCCAAACCCCTACTATTTATTTCCCAACCAGGGAGGAGCTGGCTAGCGTCCGCGTCTTCTTTTACCCAAGAGCTACCTTATTTCCTTCCATTGCTCTCCTCTCCTCTCTATGCATACGTGTATCTGGGATGGGCCCCATCTGCTTCTCCCCCTCATTCAGCTCAGGCCCCGAAGACAGCTGCCTCTCTGCCTGGGCACAGACAGACAGCCCCGGCTCTGATCCTGCTTCCTTATCAGAGCCTCCCAAAGGCTCCGAAGTTGACTCAGCCCCCCTCTCCTCCTCTGACTCTGCTGCTTGCTCTGCTGGCAGCCGATGAGCCACAACAAGTGCTCAGAAATTTTAGTGCCCTAGAGCAGTGGCCCCCAACCTTTTCTATACCCCGCAACCCTAGAATGCTTCTGATATATTCTCGCACCCCTTACAAAAGTTCAAAATAACGGCAACGAATGATGCATACACACTATAATTGTGAAAACCCAAGTTTTTGCACCCCCTGGAATATCGTCTCGCACCCCTGGTTGGGAACCTCTGCCCTAGAGCAGGGGTAGGCAACCTTGGCTCTTTTATGACTCGTGGACTTCAACTCCCAGAATTCCTGAGCCATCCATGCTGAGGGGAAAGGGAGAGGTTTCCAAGCTGAGCCATGCTGGCTCAGGAATTCTGGGAGTTGAAGTCCACGAGTCATAAAAGAGCCAAGGTTGCCTACCCCTGCCCTAGAGGAACAGAAGGCTTCACAATAAACAGAGAGGATGTCACTGTGCAGACCCCAGGAAGTGGGTCTTTTCAGTTACTACAATGCCTATGC
Source organism: Protobothrops mucrosquamatus (assembly GCF_001527695.2). Lineage (NCBI taxonomy): Eukaryota > Metazoa > Chordata > Lepidosauria > Squamata > Viperidae > Protobothrops > Protobothrops mucrosquamatus. The sequence goes on from NW_015388959.1 coordinate 247,695, forward strand.
AAGAGAGAGGAGTTTGGCCCAGCCTCCTGGTCTTTCAGAAGACATTAAGATGTGCTTACATTCCCAGGAATAGGAGCCAGATTATTAGTAAAAGTTCATGATGTGCTATGTTGTTTAAATGGCTTTGGTCTCTTGGCTGTTGCTGTGTTCCACACAGCTGTTTTGTGTTGTTTTCAACCACTGCAAGAGGCCCAGCGTCTTTATGTGAGATGACCGGCTTTGTAGATCTAATCAATCAATTTGAGATCCATGGATGTGCACTGTTTCCAGGCACCTGAAGCCAAATGGAAATGGAAAATCCATATATATCATTCTCATTGGGCAAGACAGTTACAGGATAGGTTCATATCTGAGGATATATCGCAATGTTTTTGTACTCTACAGCCCAAACAAGGAGTTACAAAGAGATTGCTACTACATTCTTTAACTTCTTCAGGAGCATCCTCGTTGAAA
>NW_015388959.1:248247-262555 GCF_001527695.2 Protobothrops mucrosquamatus
AAAAAAAAAAAAAAAAAGGTGCCAGAACTCACACACGTCATACAACCCGCCTTGCCTACCCTGCAAGGTTCCATCCAAAACAGGTGCCGGAACTCCGTTCTGGGCGTTCTGTGAGAAAAAAAGCCCTGGGTCAAAGCCCTGGGTCACGGGCACTATTAGCTCCCAAACTGACTTGGAACTAGGTTTAGCCCTAAACCTAAATTCTGTATTTGATCTCACAGAACAGACTTCCTTAGAAACAGGAAAGGCTCCTTCAAACTGTAAGTTTTCCTACTTCACCAAACCTTTAGATTTTTAAAGATTCAATTTTAATTTATTATACCTCATCCAGACTGCAGTTTTGAATTAGTTATTTGGCACACCAGGTGAGGATGGAAAAAAGAAGTAAACCTGGCTATCATCAACTTAAAGAACTCCTGCCGATTACTTCCATGGCTTTATAAATATGCTAAATTGCATGAGGGAGACTGCTACCATACAGCCCCAAAGCCATAAATGAGAACAGAAGTTCTCCAGTTCTACTGCCTGAAACCTATACTCAAAGTAGAACAAAACCATAACGAAGTGCCCTCAATCTCCAACTTCTAAGTGCAGATCAAGCAACTGAACCAAAAAGGACATGAAGCCATGCAGAAGCTTGATAGGGATAACTAGCATTTAGCATTAATTATGGAGGTAGAAATGACAAAGTATCTTAATCATAGCCCTAATCACAACCAAACAACGGTATGCAATACAGCACTCACATACTAAGTTTTGTTAACTAGAGGAATAATATGCAAAAGCTGCCGAAGAGTTTTTAACAGCTTTCATAAAACCCCATGCACAACATAATACCCAGCTTCAAAATCCACCTTTGACCCTTTCACCCACAATACCACAAATTAAACCTTTACCTTTCTTCCAATCCCCAATTCAAGAAACAAATGCATTTACTGACCACAACCTAAATCTTATTCACAATCCCAACTTTCACTGTTCCAATTACTTCCTTCAGCTGCACATTCACATCCTTGTTTACTTCACTCAACATTTACAAGCCACATCCCAAGTAACTCTATTGATTCCTATCATTTTTTCTTCCATCTTCCCCCCCCCCCATGTTCCACAACTTTCCCCTCCCTTCTTTCTTACACATGCAAGATATTCTTTCTACAGGTAATCCTCGATTGACAAATGTCTATGGAGATTCTCAGTCATCCAGGTCATGGTTATCCCAAAGGTGCTTTTTCAAAAAGCAGCTGACTTTGTTTTTCCGTGGAAGACATTTTGCTTCTTATCCAAGAAGCTTCTTCAGTTCTGACTTAACTGACCTCCTGACAAGCAAAGTCAACAGGGGAGCCAGATTTACTTAAAAACCTTGTTATTAACTTAACAACTGCAATGATTCACTTAACAAAGGTGGCAAGAACGGTTATAAAATGAGGCAAAACTCATTTAACAACTGTCTCGCTTAGCAACATAAGTTCTGGGCTCAACTGTGGTTGTAAGCCCTTATGTTGCTAAGAGAGACAGTTGTTAAGTGACTTTTGTCCCATTTTACGACCTTTCTGGCCACAGTTGTTAAGTGAATCACTGCAGTTGTTAAGTTAGTAACATGGCTGTTAAGTGAATCTGGCTCCCCCACTGACTTTGCTTGTCACAAGGTCGCAAAAGAGGATCATATGACCCCAGATCACAGCAACCGTCATAAATAGATAGCAGTTGCCAAGTATCTGCATTTTGATCACGTGACCATGGGGATGCTGCAACAATCATTCAGTGTAAAAACATCAAAATCCCCTTTTTCAGTGCTGTTGTAACTTGAATGAATGGTTGTAAATCAAGTGTCAAGTTTCGAAGCACTTTTTTTTGCTGCTGCGACAATTATTGCTTCTCAGCATGACAACGAAGTCAGGGAGGGGAGGAAAAAGGATTGGACTGCAGACTTGAAAGATTAAGAAACCAGACCAAGAGAACCAAGGACAGTTCACCAGGTGTCTGGCCAGACCCAGAGACACTTTCTCATAATAATATTTTCTCATCTAACTGGGCAACGTGACATGATCAAGAGAGAGGAGAGTGTGTTCTATGTTCTATGGCAGTGATGGCGAACCTATGGCACGTGTGTCAGAAGCGGCACTCAGAGCCCTCTCTGTGGGCACACCTGCCACCGTCGCTGCCAGCTCGTGCAGGTCCATTAGACCGCCGCTGGTGCCCGGAGCGGCAGCCCCACCGAGCACAAAGGAGGTGAAGCAGCTAGCTAGCAAGCTTGAGTAAAGGTGGTAGACCATGCGCTCGCTGGCCTCTGTGTGTGGGGGCTGATGGTGTCAGGCAGCAGCTGCCCCTGCCTCGCCTTGCCCCACAGCAATGGCACCCCCGCCCTACCCCCTGCAGGACGAGCCTCCTGCCCACCGCCCCACCCACCAGAGAGCCCCTGGATCTCCCCCAATTCTGCCCAGCCCCCACAGGCATCCCCCCACAAGCAACATCAAGGTGGCCACGCCCACCCTGGCCACACCCGTGACCACTGCAGCCACGCCCACTGGCCACGCCCACCCTGGCTGCCATGACCACTGCAGCCACGCCCACCCAGTGGGCCATGCCCACGCCCACACCCCTGAGGGCACCACAATGCTGACGCGGCCCTGGCACTTTGCAATAAATAAGTGGGTTTTGGGTTGCAGTTTGGGCACTCGGTCTCTAAAAGGTTCGCCATCACTGTTCTATGGCTTTGGGTGGGGTTTTGCCAGAGCTGGTTTTGCTTTCATAATGTGCCGAAATGATGTACTCAATAAAGTTTTAACATTAAGAGATCAGAATGTCTTGAAAGTGTTTGCTTGGTTGGGTTCGTCAATCAGAACCTTGACATTGAAACCTATTTGTATTTTCTATCAATGCCTTCCAAGTCTTTGTCATGTACATGTTTCTTTCCCAATTATCAAACTTTCAGCACCTCATTCTTCTTTCCCCATCCTCCCTTTGGTCAGTTTGGCCTCTCCTTTCTGCTAATATCAGGAATTCCAAATACAATTCCCAAAAATTTAAACTTCTTAGAGGGTGGTTAAAAATGATCACTGAGCTCCCTAGCGAAGTTATCTCTCAAATATTGTTTTATTTTTTTGAAGAGGTGGTCTGGATTTAAAAAAAAATGGTGACATAGCCATTATTAATATACATATAATCAAGTAAGTTATCAGAACAATTAATTGATATGCTGCAATTAAGATTACCTCATGCATAAGAGATCTTAAAATTCCATGCAAGTTTATTCTAAATGAACGTCATCTTCTTGAACATCAAATTATAGAATTGCAATCAAGAAGTTTAAAAATAAGCCTTAACTCATATATGTATGCATAAAAACTATTTGCATCTCAGATTTGGATAGCTTACATATGCAAAAGGGAACTCCTCTGAAATGTAATAGAATGGGCATTTTAGATCCTATTTTACAAGCATATATTTTTATACAGACCTTCCCCAGCCATTAATCTCTGCAAATAGGATCATTCCAATATGGTTTATTATTAGCATTGTTTCTGTAGGAACAGCAAATTCCTGCAAGCTTGATATAAAATGTAATTATATAAACACTCTTAATAGATAAACCTACACTTGATCTTAGCCAAAAGGCCGAGAAGCGACCTTGGTTACAGATCTATAGTCATCAACTTATGCCAATTTTTGGGAGATATCTCTAATAATGTTTGGAACATTATATTTACTCACACATTAATCGGCTACCCACTCACGTAAACTAGGGAGTGACCCTAACATTTTGAGAACATGTATTTTCTTAACAGGGATGTTATTATTTACTATTAATGTTAGCACTATTTTTACTACTATTATTATTATTTAATATATTGTAAAAAGTGATGGCTATTGCTGGTCTACGACCGTAATAAAGTTTCTTAATAGATAAACCAATAGTATTCATTAGTTTAAGGAAACAAGCCAACTTGAAATAGTGATCTTGACTGGTTTTCATCAATAGTTAATAAATCAGTTTGGTCTTATTCAGCTACGGTGACACAATGCCAAACTTCACGTATTCCATTAAACCATGGTTGTTTATCAAACACACTAAGGCATGCAATTCACAAACCATGATTCCTAGGTTTAATATATGCTATGCTAGATAGGGGGGGAATGTAATCCCAGAACAATGCTGAGCACCTAAAGAACCAATAATGCTTTCTGTGCTTGTGAGTATGAAAAACTGAATGCATAGTTTCCTGCCCTTTTGAAGGAAGAAATTATAAAAAATGTAGTGAATGTGCCCCAAAATAAGCTTAAAAAGAAAAGGAAAATAAATGACCAAACTATCTCCTCAAATCCTCACCCTTCTGATATGGGTGAGGATGCTTCACCCTTCTTTTGAGCCTCAACTGTCGACAAATGTTCGGTGGAGCATTGGCCCCCAAAGAAGTGCTTAACTCCTATGCCAAGTCATAAAAACCATCAAGCAAACTATGGTTTATTTTTAGACCAAGGTCTATTTTTAGATCAGGAAGCATATGTTTCTAAATATCTCATCGTGGGCTGTTCTAAAGGAGAAAAGGGAATGTGGAATTCATTGGTCTTGTCCCAAAAATATTGATCTACAGTTTAGATGAAAGTGTGCCTAGTGTTTAAGTTCTTCTTTCTATTTCACAGCTCACAAATTTTCTCTGTAGTTCATCTAAACATGAAAAAAAAAGTTATAAAGGGACAAGGGAGGCAAAAAAACCTTGTTTTCCTTCTCCTGCTGATTATATCACTCAAATCATAAACCTGCGTTTTGCATCATTGTGTCTAACAGTCTCCTTCAATTAACCAGACAGCGTGGTTTTCCTTCCTTCCTTCCTTCCTTCCTTCCTTCCTTCCTTCCTTCCTTCCCTCCCTCCACCATATGAGGACAAATTATGCATTATAAACATCGCTTGGAGGTGGGAAATACTTCCAATGTAATCTATCAAATCCCCTGCATGGGGATTTGGGGAGGAAGTTAATCACCAATTTGCAAGAACACAAGCGAGCGGTCAGACGAGAAGACCTAAACTCATTGGTAGCCTCACCCTGTAATAAACAAGGACATACATTCAATTTTGCAGCTACCAAGATTGTTGGACAAGCAGGCACAAAAACAGTCAGGGAAGTGATTGAAGTCTGGGAAACAGTCAACAGTCAACAGGAGTGCTGATTTACCACCAGCCTATCAAGTACTTAGAGGGCTAGGGCTGGGCAGCTAATGACAGCTAATGACTTAAAAGCCAGCCATCAACATACCTCAATCAACATCTAAAAAGCCACTTACAACAGGCACTATAAACACTACACACAGAACAGCACACATTCTGCTAGAGCAGGGGGTAGGCAACCTTGGCTCTTTTATGACTCGTGGACTTCAACTCCCAGAATTCCTGAGCCAGCCATGCTAAGGGGACAGGGAGAGATTTCCAAGCTGAGGCATGCTGGCTCAGGAATTCTGGGAGTTGAAGTCCACGAGTCATAAAAGAGCCAAGGTTGCCTACCCCTGTGCTAGAGAGAAGTTGCCTGAGGATGGGCTCCAGCAAAAGTCCGAAAGCTCAGAAGACAAAAACTTCTGGTCCCGGTGACGGACCCAGATTGGATCCTGCAACTTTCTCCCGGAACACATATATTCACCTTTATTTGTAATAAACATTTATTTAATGTAATTCTAATTATATTTAAAAATAATTGTATGAAATTTTTCAGGGTTGCAGCATTCTCTTTTACCTGGTTCTTGGTATGCGACCCATAATCAAATGGTTCGAGAAATGTAATGTGGCCCAGCCCTGCAATATCTGTAAAATTAATTTTGAAAATCTCTTTTCTAGTCACTACCGAAATAATGAGGGCGAGAAACTTTAAAACTTTACTGTATCCTTCTACTCTATACCTTGATTCTGGATTCTATAATTAATGCTAGACGAATAAATGAAAATCAAACAACCGACTAACCAATGCCCCTCCCCCAATCTTTCATCTGGTAGGAAATATACTCTTGGTATTTTTTTATAAAGTCTACCAAAGGTGACCTCCCAAAAGATCTGAACGGCACCAGTCATTTATACTTTAAGTTGATCTTCAGACACATAGAATGCATACCCAATAAAGGTCACTCATGTTCCCCCGGCATCATTTTTCAGTTCTGTGTACCATCCAGCTCCTTGTCTTCTAAAATCCTAGCTGAGCAGAGCTCAGCCATCTCAAGGAATAAAACTTTATTTTGCAAGAATGCTGAATCCAGAGACTCAGACTAGTAAGAATAGTTGAAAATCCCTGAAGTGTCACTCAAAACTTTACTATTATCCAGCTCAAACTGGAATCCCTGGAAAGCCAACCACATTACATAAGAGATAATAAATGCACCATTAAAATAAAAACTTGTTAAAATTCACAGCATTCAGTCCATTTATGTCACCGGAGTGTATTCTATTTTATAGGGTAATAATAAACATAGATACATTTCGTCTAAATTAACATTAATCAAACCCTTTTTTTTTTCTTATGAGGTGGTCAGTATTTTACATTGAAAAACCTACAGATGATCAGTTTTACGCTATTTCTGGAAGGGTCACAATGTTTACCTTTGGCAATAAACATAATAAAACATCTTAACATAAAAGTAGGCAACTAATAATTCTCCATATTCTGCTCCTATCAACTCTAGCTTATCAAATCTCATATCTTTTTGGAGGCAGTAAATTTCTCATCCATATCTTAAAGGCTAATAGCTTCTAAACATTTACCAACTAGAATTCAACAGATACAGTACAATTCTTATTTGGTGCATAGACTGTGGCATAGTAACTGAAAATATTAGTTTGTACTTCTTACATTTCGTGGGTTATTCATTTGTACATGGAGATTAGTGAGTAATAGTGGCTAGTTCACAGGATTGATACAAGGACAAAAAGAAGGTACTGGTTGTCACCTTCAAAACCCTGCATCAGTGGCCCCCAACCTCTGGGGACCGGTTCCGTGGAGAGAGGTTTTTGCATGGACCAGAGGGGGCGTGGTTTCATGTGCTCCTGTATCCCGCGGATGGGGCATTGCTTGTTTGTGTGGACCGGTTGCTGGCATGCTGTGGCCCGGTACTGGTCCATGGACTGGGGGGTTGGGGACCCCTGCCCTACATGGCTCAGGACCAGGATATTTGAAGGGACAGTTTTTCCCAGTCACATCTACTTGACCCACCAGGGTGGGGAGGCAGGGAATGCTACCGGTCCCTTCTCCTAAGGAGGCCCATCTAGCAGGATCAAGAAGAAAGGCCTTCTCCCTGGTGGTTCCCTCCCTGTGGAATATCATTCTACAGAATGATGTCAAACTTGCAATGTCACGTGATGTCGTGCAACTATCGGGACGGTTTTGCCATTGCCGGCAATGGGGTGGGAGTGGCTTTTGGATGACACATCCGGCCCGTGGGCCGGCAGTTTGACACCCCTGCTATAGAGATAAGACTGGCCTCCATTTTGACACTCTTTTGCAAGGTCCTGAAGACCTGGTTTTGTGCCAACAGGCCTGGGACCCCATAGTGGGATGCAGGCCATCAAATGGTTCATTTGATTATTGTTGACAGGAGGGGGGGGTTATTCCTTTTTTATTGTTTTTATATTGGGTTTTTATACTTATTAGCCACCTGGAATTTCTCAGAGTGAATATATTCTACCTTATGTACCTTGAAGAAAAGTGAAATTCATATGTAATAAATAAATAAGAGCCTATATAAGTGTGTGCTAAAATTAGTTTTGAAGAAGTCAAAATGCTCTTTATGATTAACATTAAAAAAGCATGCTCACAAGGTTGCTTAGAATTGAGGCCTTTTTAGAACTTCCGGGAGCCAGGGCTTTTTTTGTCATAGAACGGCCAGAACCGAGTTCAGGCACCTTTTTTGGATGGAACCTTGTAGGGTAGGCAAGGCAGGTTGTATGACATGTGTGAATTCCGGCACCTTTTTTTTTTTAATACAAAAAAAGCACTGCCAGGAGCCATTTAGTAAATATCCTATCATGCTGTGAAAACAGCCATGAAAAGCAAGGTCAAGGAGATGGTGACTCACTGTGGGGAGATCGCCAACATGAAAGGCTAGAAGACTTCTGCACCAAGGAGTTGGGGGGGGGGGGAATTCAAAAGCAAGAATGGAAAGACTTATAGCTGGTTGTTAGGAAGCTATCATGGCTGTAAAGAAAAAGGTATTTAAAGACATTGACTAAAAAAGAGGTCCCAGGTTTTGCATCTGCCATATTCATTGTTTTTTCTTTCTTTGCATTTATAGACAATCATTCATAAACAGTAAATAGACATTAACGTTGCAGAAAATTGTCATGATTGTACCATGTAGTTCAAAAAACAGTTATATCTCGATTGAAACATTTGCCTGCAAACAACCCTGCATATACAGAATAACAGAGTTGGAAGGGGCTTGGAGGGCCTCAAGCATGTCACCTTATACCAGACATGTCGCGAAGTGGCTTCATGTGGCCCGCGAAGCCATCCTGGAAACAGTGAGGGAACGGCCCCCGCTGCCTTTGCCCTAGCCCAGGCTGGGCGGGAGCCAATGTACAATTTTGTGGTGGTCATCTATGCTGAAATGCATTCAATCTTAGCTCCACAAGGCCGTCTGAAAACAGCGAGAAACCAGCTCCTGCTGCGTCGGCCCCACTCCTGGGTGCATGCTGGGGAGGTGTCACTCTTTGTGAGGAATGAAGAAATGCACCATTGCTTGGAAGTGGCCAGCAAATGGCCGCCTACTTCACATATCCGGCTTGATGGGCTCTGCCTTGGTCCCACCCCTTTCTGCCAGAGACCCTCAGATCTGTCCCACTCCTGCCCAGGCCTCCACAGGCACCCTTGACGTGAATGATGTAGTGCTGGCCACGCCCACCCAGTAGGCCACACCCACTCCATCCACGCCCACCCAGTAGGCTGCACCCACCTTGGCCAACCCACCTGGCCCCCCCAAGGGAACCGCAATGCTGATGCGGCCCTCAATGAAATTGAGTTTGACACACCTGCCTTATACCACTACAGACAAACAGCTTTCCAGTCTCTTCTTATATGAAGGGGTTTCATGCAATGGGTCTTCCAGCTAATGCAGACATCCCAACTGTTACACCTATACAACTGTCAGAACAAAAATACCCCACTCACCATGCAAAATATTAACAAGCAGAGGTGAATGGGGTGAGCTCAGGATGAGAACTGGAGGAAATGCCCATCCTTTGTATATGCTTAGGGTACACATGAATTAATGAATGTACAGTATAGTTATATGCAAACATGTAGGGTACCTATGACCAAATTGTAAGTTTCAATTAATCTCTTAATACACCTATCTTTACAGAGTTAAAGCAAATAACTCAATCAGAGTGTAACAAGGTTAAATATGCATCATGTTCTATAAAAGAAAGCCATCTGATTACTTTAATGCCACTCCAAATTAAGCTGGAGGAGTGGCACATACATGTTCCAAGAAGTAAAGCTAATCAACTGCTTTCATTCTTTAATACCAAACTAAAAATTGGACTGAAGTCTCGAGAACTCAAGCACAAGCAGGGGGCTATTGGAGACAAGAGGAAAAAGTTGGCACTACCTTTTCTGCCAGCCAACCCAAATGCCTAATTTCTCGGCCTCCAGCAATTCCTGCTTTGCCCAGTTGATCTTTGACCTCTGAGATGACTTTAGGAATGAGCTCACTGATACAGGAGTGGATAGCATAGAACCAGGCCTGGGCGGTGCTTGCGTCTTTACTCCTTAGCACCAAGATGTGCTTGGCGTCTGGTGAATGAACTTCAACAATCCTGTAGAAGAAAAATAAATACATACAATAAATAGGAAAAGAGGGGAGAGTTACATATATTCTCAAAGTTCCAGTCCGATTACAGGATGTGTAGGTGTAGAAATGTGAAAAATCACCATGCCAGGGATGGGGAACCTGTAGTCCATTGAGTCAAGATCAAACTTAACATAGCTAGCGAAATGGGTTCCTGTCAGGTAGCGCATAGCAATAGCATTTAGACTTACATAGCGCTTTGTAGTGCTTTACAGCCTCTGTAAGCGGTTTACAGAGTCAGCATATTGCCCCCAACAATCTGGGTTCTCATTTTACCGACCTGGGAAGGATGGAAGGCTGAGTCAACCTTGAGCCCCATCAGGATTGAACTCCAGGCTGTGGGCAGAGTTATCCTGCAATACTGCACTCTAACCACCGCATCACCAGGGCTCCCTATAAGGTATCTCCCCATCCTATAAGCTTGGCATTCCACTGCAGTTCCATTTCACTTGTTCCTCATCATCAGTCTTCAATATGGCATGGGATGTAAAAAAAAAACCAGTGGATTGCTGAAGGTTTGCCCAGTCTACCTGTAACCCATCTTTCCCTGGTCTATGGAGATTCTCAGTCATCCAGGTCATGGTTGTCCCAAAGGTGTTTTTTTCAAAAGGCAACTGGACTTGGTTTTGGTTTTTTTTCTTTGAAGGCATTTCGCTTCTCATCTGAGAAGCTTCTTCAGTTCTGGAACTGAAGAAATGAAGAAGCTTCTTGGATGAGAAGTGAAGCATCTTCAAAGGAAAACAAAAACCAAAGTCCTTGGCCTTTTGAAAAAGCACTTCTGGGCCCCCTTTCCCTTCCATCACTTCCAAGAAAAGAGCTAAAGCCACTGTCTTCCCTACACAGGAAAGGACAGCTTGTCCAATGGCAGAAAACGTTTACTGGAGAAAGATATATTCTTTTGGAAGCCAAACACGATGAATGATGCTTGCTCTGTTCTTTCCCCACGGAGTGGTAGCATCAAGCAGCAGGATCAACTGACACTACAGGATTGGGTCAGTGAAGCTCAATCTTCTCGTGTCATCCAATCTGGGCGATCAAGTCCACAAATGGCCCTGAAATGTCACCACCCATTCATCTAGCCCAGCTGAAAAGTATCCCAAAGACGCTTTTTCAGGAGGCAACTGGACTGGCTCAGGAATTCTGGGAGTTGAAGTCCACGAGTCATAAAAGAGCCAAGGTTGCCTACTCCTGTTCTAGGAGATGAGGGATCAAAATTCAAGCCTATCTCCATCTATGGAAATCCACTGGCTTCTCTTTAAGCTTGTCTCTTAGTTCAACCAACCTCACTGGCTTGTTCTCATGGGGATTAAATGAAGGATTATCCCCATATATGTCACCCTGAGCTCTTGGAGCAAAATAAGAATATAAATCTATCAAATGGCATCAGTCTGCTGCAGCAAACACTGGCAATAAATTTAATCACGCCTTAAAAAATTAACCTCTTATGCCGGCTTTGAATTTAGGGAACTGCCATCTCAGCATAACTGAAAGGCAAAGGAGACAGTACAAGATACAACTCACTACAAGTTGTCCATCTTGGGTGTGGGGTGACACCACAATTAACCATTATGTTCAAACTGGACAATTAGAAAGCGCAATGAGTGTCTGAGAAAACAACATATTGGAAATCAGTGTATTCACTGATAAAACATTATCAGCAAACATCTTGTTGACCAACAAAAATGGTACTCATTAAATTAATACCTTTCCATCTCTAAAAATGGATGGTGTCATTTCTCTAAAGAAACAATTAAAAAGTCAACAAGAAAAAGAACAACAACAAAAAACAAGATTGTGGAGATGAGTTGGTTCTGCTTTGTATTATTTTTGAGGATTATTCTCATTGCAATAGCAGGGCAACAGTCAATGTGGACATATTCTTCTCTATTCTATCTGGCTTTCCAACATGAATGCCCCCAGGCATGGTTACTGATTCTTTGTCTGCAGTGAGAATATGTCAGATGATACCAAAACACTATTTTAAGTTACTTAAAAATGCAATCTGCTCTTCTATAAACCTCACTGGCTTTTCTCTCGGATCTGGCTTCTGAAACATGACATTATCTGCAATTTGGTGATAAAAGTTTTCTTTTAGATTTCCCCTTGTCTGGAAATGTTTATGGCAATGCCACAGCTCTGTTTCTTCATACCCTCCACCACAGTTATGTAAACACTGCATACAGAACATTTTTGATAAAGCCCACATTGGCCTAAAGGAACTGTGCATTTAAATAGGAGATGTCTGCCATGATATATATACTGTCTTCTAGCCATGAATACAAATGCTATTGAGCTTTCAAAGAGCCTGCTCAGATAACCATATTAAAAAAAACAACAACTATCTTTTCTCTAAAGCCTCCATGGTCAATAAAAACATCTCAAAGTTCCTTATAAAATGACAATAAAACCCTCAAGTTGGCAACCTCTAAATGTACAACATTGGAAGAGCAACAAAAATGATTACAGGGCTGGAGGCTAAAACATACGAACAATGGTAACAGGAATTGGGCATGTCTCTAATGAAAAGAAAGACAAAGGGAGTGGTATGATGGCAGTGTTCCAATATTTGAAGGATTCTTACAAAGACGAGGGGGTCAAACTATTTTCCAAAGTACCAAAATGCAAGACAAGAAACAATGGATGGAAACTAACCAAGGAGAGAAGCAACCTAGAACTAAGGATAAATTTTCTAACGGTGAGAGCAATCAACCTATGCAATAGCTTGCCTTCAAGTTGTGGGTGTTCCATCACTGGAGGCTTTCAAAAAGAGACTGGACAAACATTTGTCTGAAATGGTATAAGGTCTCTTGCTTGAGCAGGGGGGTTGGACTAGAAGACCTCCAAGGTCCCTTCCAATTCTATTATTCTATGTTCTACCGGAACTCCAATCTCCAGAATTCCCAACCAGCATGGTCAAGGCTACCTTATTTTTCTACTTCTCTTCTCATCCTGTGCACAGTGTCACTTGCACCAAACCTTCAACCCTTCTCTGCAGAAACAGAATTAATCTGTCCCATCTCTGGGACATTGGTAAAGGAAAAGGTAGAGTTTCCACTCAAATGCAACCTCAGGGCATATTGAACCAATATGCAATCCAAAAGTACCATTCAAAATTCAGAGACCTCTGTTTTCCAGAGCAGTTTGCTAGCAATTTAAATCAGTATTCAGTATTAGGGAAATGACTGCACACGTTCAGAAAAATGATACAGGAGGGTTTGCTGTCGTAGTAGAAAATATGTTGCAAAAATATTAGGCACAAAACTGTGAAAACATAAAAATGTACATGTGCATGTATTCAGAAGAAAGTCAGATATTCTTAATAAAAACAGTTTCCGCATTTTCCATTAGGTGAACTCTTATTTTTTTCACTGGCTGGGCCATATTGGTGGTAGTATTCATAACCATGTTTAAATAAGGGCTCAATTTCACAATCTATGCAGCTGTATTAACCTAGACCAGGGGTAGGCAACCTTGGCTCTTTTATGACTCGTGGACTTCAACTCCCAGAATTCCTGAGCCAGCACAGCTGGCTCAGGAATTCTGGGAGTTGAAGTCCACGAGTCATAAAAGAGCCAAGGTTGCCTACTCCTGACCTAGAAGAAAATTTCTCAAGCTGATGGTCACCTCTAGGTATACTGACAGACTAATAAGCAATCTCACTTTTATTTTAAAATTAATGAACTGCTCAATGGGTATAATAAGAAGACATTGTGTTCTGTTCTCCTTTCCATATCAAAACATGCATTTAGCCCTGGCAGACAGCTTCACGGGCATATTCACGTACACGCAATCATTTACAACATGGCTGTGGCAGCATGATCCAGAAGACTCACCAAAAATTATGCTTATGCATATCTGAATCTAATTAGTCTTCAGAACCGTACAGGTAATCCTTGATTTGTGACCGTAACTGAGCTGGGAATTATGGTCATAAGTTGCAAGATGTGACTGTGCACAATGTTATCATCTTTTTTGAAGTGGTCATTAAGAACAAGCCATGGTTGTTAAGCCAAGGCTGTGGTGCTTCAATGAATCCATTATATCCAATGAAGTGTTTTCTCCAGAAAACAGAAGTAAATCCCGGAAATCAGCAAAAAAAATGAAGAGCAATCACATGGCTGGGGAACACTGCAACCTGGTTGCAAATGCCAGCTGGTTGCCAAGCACCCAAGATACTATCACGTGACCTTGTATGTATGTGGATATGCAGCCCTCAAACTTCAAATAGGATCATAAGTACCTTTTGGGGATCCACTGTAACTTTGAACGGACACTAAGCAGAAAGTCATTAAGCAAGGACCATTTATATTGAAGGCAGTTTCCAAAAGTATTACTGTGCCCCTGACTTTGCAGGAAAACCTAACCAGTAATCTGATTTTGCTTTAATGGACCTGACCATTGCTAGAAAGAGACCCTGTTCTAAATAAGCTTCTCTCCTCGGAACAATATGGTAGAATGAGAGGCAATAATGCAAGATAAAATAAA
>NW_015388960.1:0-3422 GCF_001527695.2 Protobothrops mucrosquamatus
CTTCCTTCCTTCCTTCCTTCCTTCCTAGGTCATTAAGGAAAGATTTTTCAAAACAGTCAAATCCTGATTAAATGTGTATCGCTTACAGTGATAAGGGACTTCTGTTTTCAATCAGAATAGAGCTGGAAGAGACCTTGAAGGTCTTCTAGTCCAACCCCCTGCTCAAGCAGGAGACCCTATACCATTTAAGACAAGTGGGTATCCAGTCTCTTCTTAAAAACCTCCAGTGATGGAACACCCACAACTTCTGACGGCAACTTCTGTTCCACTGGTTAATTGTCCTCACTTAGGAAGTTTCTCCTTAGTTCTCGGTTGCTTCTCTCCTTGATTAATTTCCATCCATTGCTTCTTGTCCTGCCTTTGGGTGTTTTGGAAAATAGCTTGACTCCCTCTTCTTTGGGGCAGCCCCTCAAATATTGTAATACTGCTATCATGTCCCCCCTAGTCTTTCTTTTCTCTAGACTGGCCATACCCAAATCCTGCAACCGTTCTTCATATGTTTTAGTCTCCAGGCCCTTAACGGATGTTTTTTTTTTTTCTAACTGTAGTTTCAAGTGTAACCCTTTGAAGCATGCACTACCACCCATAATCTTGGGTGGCAAAACAAGAGCTATCACAGCACCCACGGTATTCCTCTGGGACTCTGGAATTACTTTTTAACGCAGGTGCTTGAACATTTTTTCCCCCTTCTGTAAAACAAGCACAAACTTCTATGCTATGTTAATTATCTTTCTGGTACTTTAGAGAATGCAGTGATTGAGACAGACAGATGTTCCATAGTCCCAGTTCGGTAACAATCTCCTCCTTTATACTCTCTCTCTCTCTCTCTCTCTCTCTCTCACACACACACACACACACACACACACACACACAGACGATCGTGCAACTGTTTCTTCCTGGCATTATGACACACAGCCCAGAGAGGCATTATCAGAAAGGTGAAAATCAAACTGCGTTCCCTCTGTTCCTCTTCTTCGTTGTGTCTCATTTTCGATATCTGATTTTTATTGGTGGTGTTAATTACAGTAAGGCCAACTAAACTCACAACGAGAAAGGAACATGAAAAGGAGAGAGTGAAAAGGGCAAAGAAGGGGAGGGGGTAGAAAAAAAGAGATCAAGTAGATAAAGGAAAAGAAAAGAATACTGCATCCAGTTTTGGTCACCGCGATGTAAAAAAGATGATGAGACTCTGGAAAGAGTGCAGAGAAGAGCAACAAAGAGGATCAGGGGACTGGAGGCTAAAACATACAAGGAACGGTTGCTGGAATTGGGTATGCCTAGTTTAATGAAGAGAAGGACAAGGAGGGACATGATAGCAGTCTTCCAGTATCTCAGGGGCTGCCCCAAAGAAGAGGGAGTCAAGCTGTTCTCCAAAGCGCCTGAAGGCAGGATGAGAAGCAAAATAGATGGAAACTAACCAAGGAGAGAAGCAACCTAGAACTAAGGAGAAACTTCCTGACAGTGAGAACAATTAACCAGTGGAACAACCTGCCTCCAGAAGTGGTGAATGCTCCAACACTGGAAGTTTTTAAGAAGAGACTGGACAGCCATTTGTCCAAAATGGTGTAGGGTTTCCTGCCTGAGCAGGGGGTTGGACTCGATGACTTCCAAGGTCCCTTCCAACTTTATTATTATTATTATTATTATCTTCCCTTTGCTGGTACATGGATGTAGCCTGCCCCTCAAAATGGGGGCACCTAACCCCGAGATTGCCCGGAGAGAGGAACGGTCCAATCCCATTTCAAACCACCCAAGTGAATCCTGATGAAAAGGAATTCTCCACCCTCCAATGAGTTCATGGGAACCTGGATCACCCAGAAGATTAGACAAGTCGCTTTTTAGCTTTGATTCAGAGCTCGTTCCTGTTAACAGAATAAGAGAAGGAATAAGAATAGAAATAGAATAGAATAGAGCTGGAAGGGACCTTGGAGGTCTTCTAGTCCAGCCCCCCGCTCAAGCAGGAGAGCCTATACCATCTCAGACAAGTGACTGTCCAGCCTCTTCTTGAAAACCTCCAATAAGAGAACAACAGAATAACACAGTAGCAGAATAGCAGAGTTGGAAGGGACCCGGGAGGTCACCTAGTCCAACCCCTTGCTCAAGCAGAAAACCTTATATACCATTTCAGACAAATGGCTGTCCAATCTCTTCTTAAAAACCTCCAGTGTTGGAGTATCCCACAATTTCTGGTGGCAAACTGTTTCGCTGATTAATTGATATGGGATTCTAGAATAACAGAATAACAGAGGTGGAAGGGACCTTGGAGGTCTTCTAGTCCAACCCCCTACTCAGGCAGGAAACCCTATACCATTTCAGACAAATGGCTGTCCAGTCTCTTCTTAAAAACCTCCAGTGTTGGAGCATTCACCGCTTCTGGAGGCAGGTTGTTCCACTGGTTAATTGTTCTCACTGTCAGGAAGTTTCTCCTTAGTTCTAGGTTGCTTCTCTCCTTGATTAGTTCCCATCCGTTGCTTCTTGTCCTGCCTTCAGGGGCTTTGGAGAATAAGTTGGCCCCTTCCCCTCTCCTATGTTCCCACCCCTTGGTAGGCTTTTAAAAACCACCATTCAAAATTAAGTCCGAGTCTCTCTTACTTAGCAGAGATTATTTAACAGAGTTTCCTTCTGTTGCAAGCAGCTTCTTTTGTGATTCATTCCTGTTCTCTGATTATAAATCACTCCAGGCTAGTTGTTTTATCATTCCGAAAAGCATGTAAAAGAGAAGCTGTTTTGCAATTAATAACCAAATTGCAGGGCTCTGCCAGCTGCAAGTTTAAAATCATTTTAAGAATCATTACGTTGCAGCAGAACAGAGCGGAAATTAGCTCGGGTTCCCGAGGCGATGGAGAAGCCTACGATTAATGCCGTGCAATTATTAAAAGGTAAATATTCATCCCTATTTTATTCAGGGCAGATAAACTGATTATAAGTAGATGGATGGTTGTGGGACCGCTAACCCGGTTTTGAAAAGAAAAAAAAAAGGGAGAAAGAACTAGAGAAATAAACAGATAGACCACCAGGCTGCCATCCAAACCGAAGAACTTTATCATTAAGTTTTCTTGAGCCATGCCTTTCCACTAATTAGCCCCTCAAGGTACCTGAGATTGGTGATTTTCTCGCAGACATTTCCTTACTCTGCTTGGTAACATCACAATGCTAGAATGACTAGAAGCTATGTCTATTCCTTTCAAGCACTGATGATGTTACCTAGTTGGGTAATGAAATGTCTGCAAGAAAACCACCAACTTCAGAGAGCACCAAAGACCCCACAATCCTCCTCCTCCTCCTCCTCCTCCTCCTCCTCCTCCTCTCTTTCTTCTTGACTGCACACTCCTCACTCCCTTCTACCACTGATGATGTTGCCTAGTTTGGTAATGAAATGTCTGCAAGAAAACCCCCAAGCTCAGAGAGCACCAAGGACCCCA
>NW_015388960.1:4039-12870 GCF_001527695.2 Protobothrops mucrosquamatus
TGATGTTGCCTAGTTTGGTAATGAAATGTCTGCAAGAAAACCCCCAAGCTCATAGAGCACCAAGGACCCCACAGTCCTCCTCCTCCTCCTCCTTCTTCTCTTTTCTTTCTTCTTGACTGCACAATCCCCACTCCCTTCTAGCACTGATGATGTTGCCTAGTTTGGCAGTGAAATGTCTGCCAGAAAACCCCCAAGCTCAGAGAGCACCCAGGACCCCACAGTTCAACCCTGAGCTACAGATACCAAGAATCATTTCATCTCTTTAAAGAGGGGAGGAAATAAAACTCATTGAATCAGGCTTAAATTCTGCAGGCTTTGTGGACAATGGAGACAGTCTTGGTGGCAATACAGATGGTTCTTGACCTGTGATATAATTGGCCTCTGCATTTGGCCTACCACGTTATGTGAAGTTGCATTCATGTTTCCTTCGCTGGCTGTGTTGTCTGAGAGCCAGCTTAGAATAGAATATTTAGAATAGAATAGAGCCTGGAAGGGACCTTGGAGGTCTTCTAGTCCAGCCCCCCACTCAAGCAGCAGAACCTACACCATCTCAGACAAGTGACTGTCCAGTCTCTTCTTAAAAACCTCCAGTGATGGAGCGACCACAAATTCTGCCACTTTGACTATCCAAAAGAGCACAAAAGCGATAACTAAATTTTATAGCCAACAAGGGACAAATTACATTCCAGCAGCAATCAAACTGTTTATGGCTAAAACCGTTGCCCAATTATTCTATGGAATACAACGTGGCCCCTATACAAACCTAATGTCTTAGGAAGCCATACAATTGAATTTCCTTAGAACTTTATTGAGAAGAATAGAAGAACAGAACTGGAAGGGATCTTGGAGGTCTTCTAGTCCAACCCCCTGCTCAAGCAGGAGACCCTGTACCATTCCAGACAAGTGGCTTTCCTGTCTCTTCTTAAAAGCCTCCAGTGATGGAGCACCTAGAATTTCTGGTGGCCAGCTGTTCCACTGGTTGATTGTCCTCACTGTCAGGAAGTTTCTCCTTAATTCCAGGTTGCTTCTCTCTTTGGTCAGTTTCCAATCATTGTTTCTCTTCCTGCCTTCAGGTGCTTTGGAGAATAGTTTGACCCCCTCCTCTTCTTTGTGGCAGCCCCTGGAATACTTATTGTTCCTGGACATTAGGACACAAACTTTTTTTCTCCAAATATTAGATATTAACAAGATTTCTTTTATTTTATTTACCTTTTTTTTTTTAGGAAGCGGGTCCTTCCACAAGAATTACATCCATCAAATTAAGGCAAGCTTCAACCAACGAAGGAGAGAAATAACTGTTGTCACTTCTGATTAGTCGCCCACTTCAGCAGCCAAAAAAGGACCCCTTGCTCAATCAATCCTGCCTGACACAATTGACTGAATTCTCTTATTACGGCCCTCTGCAATTACATTACAGCCACTTTTAAAAAGTTCCTAAAGTCTGCAGACAGAAATTTCAGAGCAAAATTGGATGTCCAGTCTCTTCTTAAAAATCTCCAGTGATGGAGCGCTCACACCTGACCCATCACAAATCCCTCACCTGACATGACCCTCACCTGATGTGACCTCCCCATCACAAGATCCATCCGAAGACCCTCACTTGACACAGCCCACACCTGACCCATCACAAGACCCTCACCTGACATGACCTCACCTGAGTTGACCTCCCCATCACAAGACCCTCACTTGATGCAACCCACACCTGTCCCACCAGAAGACCTTCACCTAACGTAACCCTCACCTGACGTAACGTGGGCACACCTGAAGCCCTCATAAACAGAAGAAGAACAACACTGACACCCCCTGAACTCCACTGAAGATGTTACCTGTAATGAAACATTCAGAAACCAGCCCACAAGCTGGGAGAAGGAACCTCCAGCCTCAAAGGAAGATCTATCACTGCTTCCTTTTCTTCCCTTTCTGTTACCCAGGAAGAACAAACGGATGGCCCTCTTTTATAGTTCAACATTTGGGGGGTGGGAGGGGGTTCAATAAAGTCCTAGAGACGAATCACTTCCTCCTGGCGATGAACTGTGAGCTATGATGGGAGAAAAAGCTCAGATTGATGTCTAACCATAGAAAGCGTCCATAATATAGCCCAGGCTGCAATCAGTGGGAACACTTCCACTTCGCACTACGCTGTAAAACGTGCCTTGCTCAGGAACATTTCCATGGAAACAGTCCATTAAAAATGAATTCTCTCTCTCTTTCTCGCGCTTTCTGTGAACAAGTGACTTTTTAATGGCCATTTACGGCTGCACTTTGCCAGAACAAATTCAAGTTCAACCATATTTAATTCTCTTGTAACTTGAAATGGCAAAGTTCCCTTCCCAGTCTTTCCCTCATATATCTATTTATCTATATCTATCTCTATCATCTCTCTCTCTCTCTCTCTCTCTCTCTCTCTCTCTCTCTCTCTCTCTCTCTCTCTCTCTCTCTCTCTCTCTCTCTCTCTCTCTCTNATCTATCTATCTATCTATCTATCTATCTATCTATCTATCTATCTATCTATCTATCTATCTATCTATCTATCTATCTATCTATCTATCATTTCTCTCTACTATCTCTCTCTCTATAGCTCTATATATTCAACATCTTCATCAATGATTTGGATGAGGGGATAAATGGGGAACTCATCAAATTTGCAGATGACACCAAGTTGGCAGGAATAGCCAACACTCCAGAAGACAGGCTTAGGATACAGGAGGATCTGGACAGACTTGAACACTGGGTGCTATCTAACAAAATGAAATTCAATGGTGAAAAAAGTAAGACTCTACATTTAGGCAAGAAAAACCAAATGTACAGGTATAGTAGAGGGGGTACCTTGCTCAATGGTAGAGTGGCTGATGCTTGTTTTATTGCCCCAATTGAATTGGTGCTGTTCAGTGTCAGTGTTGGGGGAGATTAAGGATTTGGGATGGAGGTGATTGAGTGCCAGACTTTGCTTTCTAGGGCTCCAAGACCACTGCAGACAGTGACTGCAGTCGGGAAATTCAAGAATCCTGGCTCCTTGGGAGGAAACCTACAGCAAACTTAGATAGCATATTCAGAAGCAGAGACATCACATGACTGACAAAGGTCCACATAGTCAAAGCCATAAGTTTTCCCAGTAGGAATGTATGGCTATGAGAGTTGAAAGCCTGAGTGCTGAAAAATGGATGATTTCCAATTGTGGTGCTGGAGAAGACACCAGGAGAGTGTCAACCCTGACTGACCTTTGGAAGGACAGATATCAAAGCTGAATCCCAAATACTTTGGCCACCAAATGACAAGAGAGGACTCATCGGAGAAGACCCTGAGGTTGGGAAAGATGGAAGGCAAAAGGAGAAGGGGATGGCAGAGGAGGAGATGGTTAGATGGTGTCATCAATGCAATGAACATGGATTTGGGCAAACTCTGGGAGACAGTGGAGGACAGAGGAGGTCTTGTGTGCTCCCATGGGGTTGCAAAGAGTCAGACACAACTTCCCAACTGAACAAGAACAATTTGTCAATATTCTGTCTTGTTGGCTTGTCCAGTTGGCTTGTCCAGAAGAAGGTAGCCTTGAGGAAGGACAGGAGCTGGAATGAACATGTGGGTCTGTCTTGGCGTTGGGCCTTTTAACTGAGGTTGGAATCTGAGGTCCGAAGCTCTCTCTAAGAAGCAATGGAGGGAAACTGATCAAGGAGAGAAGCAACCTAGAACTAAGGAGAAACTTCCTAACAGTGAGAACAATTAACCAGTGGAACAGCTTTGCCTCCAGAAATTCTGGGTGCTCCATCACTGGAGGCTTTTAAGAAGATACAGGAAAGACACTTGTCTGGAATAGTACAGGGTCTCCTGCTTGAGCAGGGGGTTGGACTAGAAGACCTCCAAGATCCCTTCCAGTTCTGTTCTTCTGTTCTTCTCAATAAAGTTCTAAGGAAATTCAATTGTATGGCTTCCTAAGGCATTAGGTTTGTATAGGGGCCACGTTGTATTCCATAGAATAATTGGGCAATGGTTTTAGCCATAAACAGTTTGATCGCTGCTGGAATGTAATTTGTCCCTTGTTGGCTATAAAATTTAGTTATTGCTTTTGTGCTCTTTTGGGTAGTCAAAGTGGCATAATTTATCTGGGCTGTTCATTTCCTAGAGGCCTGAAATACTAAGCCTAAGTATTTAAAACATTTGACCTGCTCTAATTCATGGGCTCCAGTCATCCACTTGTGTTTGGTGGGGAAAAACCCCCTAAAACTTTACATTTATCATTTTATCAAAATTGATTATTAATTGCTCCTTGGGGTGGAATGATTCTTAGGGCCTACTTCATGCCTACACAAGACAAGGAGAGAAGAACTTGTATCACCAGCGCGGAGTAAAATTGGGAGGGGTCTATTGGCTAGCTTAGGTACATGGGTTTCAACTGTCTGAAGTGTTTTAATCAGGGAGTTGATATATAAAGAGCCAGTTTAGTCTAATGTTTAAGGTACCGGACTACAAAGTGGAAGACTGTGAGTTCTAGTTCCATTTTAAGAATGAAAGCCAGCTGGGTGATTTTGGGACAATCACCAGGAGATTAGTTAAAATTAAAACTAAACAACTGCAAGTCTATGACAACAACCTCAAGAACATCTGATTTGAGGGTTAGGATCTAGAGGCAGAGATCTATACAGCTCTCAAGGTAATTCCTTTACACTCAATTGTTATAATAATTTTCTCTCTCCTTATTGATTTACCCATTATTATTTTTTTATTTTACTCTTAATTTTTTATTTTCAGTGTTGTATACATTTATTCTGTGCCTGATCAAGAACTATGAATGATAAAGGATGAAGAGCACTGATGATGTTACCTAGTTGGGTAATGAAGCATCGGTCAGAAAACCACCAAGCTCAGACAGCATTAAGGACTTCACACTCCTCCTCCTCCTCCTCCTCCTCCTCCTCCTCCTCCTCCTCCTCCTCCTCCTCCTCTCCACAAACCCCACTCCCTTCTAGCACTGATGATGTTACCTAGTAGGATAATGAAACATCTGCAAGAAAACAACCAAGCTCAGAGAACACCAAGGATCCCTCATTTCAACTCTGAGTTACAAATATTCTCCTTTATTGGAACTCTAAATGAACATTTATGTTACTACTGGAATGGGAGAAGGCCTCCATCTTTTCAATGGCCTTAAGCCAACTCTTCATTCCCGTTTTCGTTGCCATTGCTTTCTTCTTCCTTTGGGCTGCTAAAGTTCAAGTCAGCGGAAGGAAGTGGCTTTAATGCTAAGTGACAACTTGGAACTGAGAAAATGTCCTCTTCACACAGAGACTGTGGCCAAAGCGGGGTCTTCAAGCTTGACTTGACTGAGCTTCTCAAAGAATTATTCATTTCTAAGCTGGCTTGGCATCGCCACATGAAATATGCTTTGCTTCCTTCCTTCCTCTGTGTTGACTGACACTTGATGCCACGTCTTCAGAAGGGATTTGTGCCCCCCTTGTCCACAGACATGTCTCTGAAAGTCAGTTTTCATGAAGGAGATCGCTGAAGATGGAATCACAGAACCATTGAGTTGGACAGGTAGAAGCTTATCAAATGGAGAACCAACCTAGAACGAAGAAGAAATTTCCTAATGGTGAGGACAATTAACCAGTGGAAGGGCTTGCCTCTAGAAGTTGTAGGTGCTCCATCACGGAAGGTTTCCAAGAAGAGACTGGGCAGTCACTTGTCTGAAATGGTATATAGGGTCTCCTGTTTGAGCAGGGGGCTGGACTAGAAGACCTCCAAGGTTCCCTTCCAGAATATCAAGTTGGAAGGGACCTTGGAGGTCTTCTAGTCCAACCCCCAGCTCAAGTAGGAGACCCTGTAGTGGACCATGTCAGACATATGGTTGTCCGATCTCTTCCTATGTTGGAGTACCCACAACTTCGGGTGGTAAGTCGTTCCACTGATTAATTATGTTAACTGTCAGGAACCTTTTACAAGCCAGGAGGGATAATAATAATAATAATAATAATAATAATAATAATAATAACAACAACAACAACAACAACAATAACAACAACAGCAACAACAACAACAACAACAACAACAACAACAACAACAACAATAATAATAATAATAATAATAATAATAATAATAATAATAATAATAATAACAACAATAACAATAATGTTGGAAGGGACCTTGGAGATCATCTAGTCCAACCCCCTGCTCAGGCAGGAAACCCTATACCATTTCGGACAAATGGCTGTCCAGTCTCTTCTTAAAAACTTCCAGTGTTGGAGCATTCACCGCTTCTGGAGGCAGGTTGTTCCACTGGTTAATTGTTTAACTGTCAGAAAGTTTCTCCTTAGTTCTAGGTTGCTTCTCTCCTTGGTTAGTTTCCATCCGTTGCTTCTTGTCCTGCCTTCAGGCGCTTTGGAGGAGAGCTTGACTCCCTCTTCTTTGGGGCAGCCCCTGAGATATTGGAAGGCTGCTATCATGTCACCCCTGGTCCTTCTCTTATTCAGACTATTCAATTCAGAATAGAGCTGGAAGGGACCTTGGAGGTCATCTAGTCCAACCTCCTGCTCAGACAGGAAACCCTATACCATTTCAGACAAATGGATGTCCAGTCTCTTCTTAAAAACTTTCTGTGTCGGAGCATTCACCGCTTCTGGAGGCAGGTTGTTCCACTCGTTAATTGTTCTAACTGTCAGGAAGTTTCTCCTTAGTTCTAGGTTGCTTCTCTCCTTGATGAGTTTCCACCCGTTGCTTCTTGTCCTGCCTTCAGGCGCTTTGGAGAATAGCTTGACTCCCTCTTCTTTGGGGCAGCCCCCGAGATATTGGAACACCTCTATCATATGGGTCTAAAACACAGGTTCTTGTGCTCATACTTCCTGGGATCATGCCCACTTCTTCAGGAGCAACAGAGTCAAACCTTTCTCAGACAACTGAGCAAGAACCTCCTCCGAGCACCTCATTTTGCTCAGAGGTTTTAAACGAGCATCATTTCGTGTTGCGTTGATCAACCTTGGCAACTTTAAGAGGGGTGGACCCCAACTAGGGATCCTCCTAGGCGGGAATCTGCCTGCCGTCCCCTAGTGCTTCTTCATTTTCTTATTTTCTTTACACAGACTGCTGTTGGGTTGTTGTTTTTTTTACTTCTTGCCTCAATACTGTAAGGTTTGTTTTTTTTTCTCCCTCCTCCCTTCCTTGGAGATTCCAGACGGGGAAAAATCATCTGGAAATCACGCCTTTTATCGTAGGTGATAGACACTGTAGGAGGACAGACATGTTAGTCTACAGCATGTTGGGGGGGAAAAAAAATCAGAGGGAGTTTTGTAACACTTTTTCCGATTCGCAGATTTTTATTAAGAGGCAGACCGTTTGGTGAATTTTAGCTTCAGGAAAGCTTGTATGTGTTAAGAAGCCCTGCTAGCGCGGTGGTTAGAATGAAGGATTGCAGGCTAACTCACTGCCCACTGCCAGCAGTTCGATCCTGACTGGCTCAAGGTTGACTCAGCCTTCCATCCTTCCGAGGTTGGTAAAATGAGGACCCAGATTGTTGGGGACAATAGGCTGACTCTGTAAACCACTTAGAGAGGGCTGTCAAGCATTGTGAAGCGGTATATAAGTCTAAATGTTATTGCTATGGCTACTCTCAGTTTATATTCCAATGACATGCGCTGTCACTGTTGGTGGGAGTGTTCTTGGTAGTTCCTTAATTAGGCTGTTTACTTTTAGCCTCCTCCTCCTCCTCCTCCTCCTCCTCCCCCTCCTCCTCCTCCTCCTCCTCCTCTTTTAATCTTTATAAGTATCCCTGGTGGCACAGTGGTTACAATGCAGGATTGCAGGCTGACTTTGCCCACTGCCAGGGGTTCAGTCATGACCAGCTCAAGGCTGACTCAGCCTTCCATCCCTCCGAGGTCAGGAAAATAAGGACCCAGATTGTTGGGGGCAAACAGGCTGACTCTGTAAACTGCTTAGAGAGGAGTGTAAAGCACTTTGAAGTGGTATATAATTCTAAGTGCTATTGCTTGGGAAGGAAGGAAGGAAGGAAGGAAGGAAGGAAGGAAGGAAGGAAGGAAGGAAGGAAGAAAGGAAGGAAGGAAGGAAGGAAAATGAGGAGAAGGAAGGAAGGAAGCCGTGGTGGTGCACAGGAGTTCAATCTTGACTCAGCCTTCCATCTTTCCAAGGTCGGTAAAATGAGGACCCAGATTGTTGGGGGCCATATACTGACTCAGCTCAGAGAGGGCTGTAAAGCACTGTGAAGTAGTATATAAGTATACAAGTCTAAGTGCTATTGCTATTCGTGAAAAAAAATGTGAATCAGGAAAGTTGAAGTCCACAAGTCATAAAAGGGCCAAGTTTGAAGACCCCTGGGCTAGACATACCTAGGTCCCTCAACTGTTCATCGTACGATTCAACTCCTGATGACTTTAGGAACTTGATCTGGGAGGGATTTGCCACTGGCTTCTCTCCCCCCCCCCAATCTAGAAATCCCCTCCATCCTGGTGGTGTCCCCTCCAAATCCAAACCAGGCCGGTCTCTGTTTAGCTTTTCTCAGCTAACACCTCTCACCTGCCCTTCGACCTTGATCCTCTGATGTCCCAATTTGGAAGAAACCATATTCATGGCATGCTAGAAGACGAGGAAGTTGAGGTAGGATGGGGAGAAGAGATCTCTCTAAATATATATATATGTAAAGCCGCTGGGGGAGATCATTCGTGGCTTTGGGGTGGATTTCCATCAGTACGCTGATGATACGCAGCTGTACATTTCCACCCCAGGCCACCCCAACGATGCCCTTGACGTGATGACCCGTTGCCTGGAGGCCGTACGGGTCTGGATGGGGAGGAACAGACTCAGGCTCAACCCTTCCAAGACTGAGTGGCTGT
>NW_015388960.1:13182-15782 GCF_001527695.2 Protobothrops mucrosquamatus
TATTTAATTCGAAACACAGCTTGTAATATTTGGTTTTAATTCGGCTTTTATCGGGGTTTATTTTCTGTATTTTTGTATTTTGTAATTTTTTGTATTTTGTGTTTACTATTTGTTTTTAATATGCTGTGAACCGCCCTGAGTCCTATGGGAGAAGGGCGGTATACAAATTAAAATAATAATAATAATAATAATAATAATATATATATTAAAATCTGGCAAAGATTAGTGTTTCCACTGCAGGGAGGGGGCGAGAACTCAGTCTGGAGGGAAAGTTTAATTAAAAAGAGCAGAGTCTTTAATTACCATGGAAATGTGCTTCAGCGGGTGATTTGCATAATCCCAGCAGCAATGGAGGAACAGGCAGGGAGAAGATAAGAAGAAGGCCTGCTGTTCACATGGATGACCACTCCTTGCTGGATCTTTTGGTTTGGCTTTTAGAGAAGGGAGTGGGGGCTTGCTTTCTTGACCCCCAAAAGTCTTCTTCTAAGCTGAAGGGTGTTTTTTTTCCAGGAGGTCATCTGCAAAAACTTACATCAACTCTGCCATCATTACCTGTTTTCCAAGGGGCTTCCCAACACAGGAGAGAGACACAAGTAGGGGAAACCTGGCTCAAAAACAATAACTGTGAGAGGGACCTCGGAGTCCTAGTGGACAATCCCTTAAATAGGAGCCAGCCGTGTGCAGCAACTGCCAAAAAAGCCAACACAGTCCTAGACTGCATTAACAGAGGGATAGAATCAAGATCACATGAAGTGTTAATACGATTTTACAATGCCTTGGTAAGACCAGACTTGGAATCCTGCATCCAGTTTTGGTCGCCACGATGTAAAAAAAGATGTTGAGACTCTGGAAAGAGTGCAGAGAAGAGCAACTAAGACGATGAAGGGCCTGGGGACTAAAACATATGAAGAACGGTTTCAGGAATTGACTTTGGCTAGTCTGGTGAAGAGAAGGACTAGGGGTGACATGATAGCAGTCTTCCAATATTTGAGAGGCTGCCACAAAGATGAAGGGATCAACCAAAACACCTGGAGGCAGGACCAGGAGCAATGGATGGAAACCAATCAAGGAGAGGACCAACCTAGAACTAAGGAGAAACTTGCCTTCAGAAGTTGTGGATGTTCCAGGCCTGGAGATTTTTAAGAAGAGATTGGACAGCCATTTGTCTGAAATGGTATAGGATCTGCTGCTTGAGCAGAGGATTGGACTTGATGACCTTCAAGGTCCCTTCCAACTCTGTTATTCCCCATTAGCTACCGGCCACTGAAGACTTAAGGTTTGTTTTGCTTTGACGACAATTCAGATCAAGCATATCCCTGAAATTCAGGGCTGTCTGTAGGGTATGGTTTAAAAAACCAACACAGTAACCACAATCCAAGCTCCATGTGTGTTTTATGTGCATGACAACGTAAAAAGAAGCTCTGAGGAAGAGCCAGTTTGGTCTACTGGTTTCTGGGACTTGAAGTCCACAAGTCTTCAAGTTGCCATGTTTGCCCTAGAGGTCTTCAAGGCAAGACATTCATTTGGGATGCTGTCATTTGGATTCCTCCATTGAGCAGAGGGTGGACTTTAGACCCTCAAGGATCCCTCCTAGTGCTAGAATTCTACAATGTCAGATTCATTCATTCATAATGCAAAGCACCCCTTGGCGATGTACTTAATGCACTTGCTGTAATTGCCTATTTACCCTATCTGTTGTCACAACGAGAGCAGTCTTTTTTTTTAAAAAAAGGAAGAAGAAACTGTAAACTCCTAATAAAGGAAATTAGAACACAGAATATCTGAGAACTTTGCTCTTTTTATTTATTTTTAGTTACGTATCCACCTGACTTACTGCCCATCTCTTGGTTGAGGCAACTTTGAGTGGCTTCCATATATGATAAAATGAACACCCCACAATTATCATTAAAGAAATGATTAAAATGACAAAAGTTAAAACTTTTGGGTCTCTTCCCTATTATAAAATTTAGCCATCCTATTGATTTTGACACCTCCCGCGCACCCATAAACGCTCTTAGCCATATTTCTTGGGCTTCCTTTTTGAAGAATTTAGGGATGTAATTTTGCATTTTTCTATTTTACTTGTCATTGTGTTTTAGAACTGGAATCTATTCATGGCAATCTTCGTTTTCAGGGGAATAATCAAGCCGTTTTCCTTGCATAATTTATCCTTCGTAAATCTCCCAGCATCGTGTGATTATTGTACACAGAAACGGCTGGAATGAATGAATGAATGAAATAAAGAACGAAGGAATCAATGTCCATCTTAGCTTTGGACTGCTGCAAGGCACTCTACAGGGGACTACCCTTGAAGAGCATTTGGAAGCTGTAGCTGGCATGGAATATGGTGGTGTGGGTCTGTGGTAAGAATGCACACACCCCAATCCTTTTTACGATGCCTCCCCCCACCCCAAAATCACAAGAATAAAGTTCAGGAAAAGAAATAGAGGAACAATGTTTCATTCATGAAACCCTTGGCTATTGTGAAAAGCAGAAACATTGAATCACGCCTGTTGAGTCACAAAAAGAGCTCAATGGAGGTAATAGAGAGCAGTTGGAGGGCCAGCCGAACCAAATCCGATCGAGCACAGGTAAGGATA